>NC_080672.1:390913804-391215227 GCF_030247195.1 Topomyia yanbarensis
TTGAGAATCATTGATATGAATAGTTTGTGGCAGCTGGTCAAGTAATATCGACAATAACAAAAGCTGCGCCTAGTACCTCACAATTAACAACCAGCACCATCATTTTACATTTTTTGGCTAAAAACAACAAATAAATTATTTTTTTAGCCAAAGATTTGTTGTCCCTAGTGCCACGTAAAATATAATAAAGGGCGATAAGATTTAAGATCCTCCACCACTATTAGAGGAGAAACCTACATCTGTTAAACAACACTTCGTATAGCAATGCATACAACGTTGTGAACACTCTATCGTTCACAGAGTGCTAGTGAAGTAGTCACACTACACTTTTTAAGCTTCCTTGTCAAAAAAAATACAAAACCAATCAGCAAGTTTGTGACAATATTGTTTAAAATTGAATTTTACCCATAAATGCTTTTTTTTAACATTCTAGTTCAGTAAAAGTCATTACAATGAAACTGCATCGAACTGCAGAATCCATATGATATATTGCTAAAAGTTAAAATCATAAAACTCCCCAACCGAGAGTGCGCTTTATTTATTACACTGTGCTGCCCCAACGTCATGCGTTGGTAAACCACCGCAGTTTTACGTACAAGCAGTTTTATGGCAACGTGTTTTTATAATTGTTGTTTACACGTACGTACGAGAGACTCAAGTTACAGTGCTCAGTATGAATGATGACGAGAGTTTTCGGATGGCGCCGTTTTTTGCTGCGGTTCTCCAGCCATTAAAAATAGGGGACTTGTTGCAGGTGTCGAATGCTTCCCTCCGCGTCCTACTCCCTCGCACTTGGGAGAGCGAAAAAACGGTCATAAATGTGCCACAGCACGATGATTCACTTTGTTTGACTGAGGTGAGTTATCGTGGCTGATAATGAAGATTTTAAAGATGGCGTATTTTGTTCAAACTTTCGGTTGGTTACTACAGAAATGCAAATATTTTAAATTACTTTAAGCGTTCCATTCAATCTTTATAATTATTCAAACAATTGCAAACCTACTTAGCAAACAAGCTGCCCCAAGTCCAAGGCCACACCATCTCAGGTAACGCGAGCCAAGCTCGGCCAGCAAACGGTAAGCCTCCGGGGGGAGGCCGTCAGGTGATAGTGACGCAGTTTATGCAATTATGCACCTGATCACTCGCCGCCAGCCACACACACCGTCCGCCAAGTTCTGGCCATCATCGGAACAAGGCAGTACATGAGTAGCGCACTGTTTTTCCGCAGCCAGCGTGTGGAAGATGCGAAAATAGCTAGAACGATAATAGCGAAGACAAATACGTGATGCGCTGCTCGCTTGTTTTGCTGTTATCGTGCGCGAATCTACGCGATTCGAAGCCAATGGCAACGATTGGGGCGCTAGCAGCTATTTATTAGGTTTCCGTAGTGCCGGTACCACATGGCCTGCCTGCCTGACGGCGGCGGCGGTGGCAAATGTATATGGGCTCTCGTTGAATCATGTGGCTCCGGTCCAGTCCGGTCGATCAACACAACGGGCATGCGGTCCGGCTCAGCACGGGTAGGGAGGATGGGGGAATACAGAACGTGATAATGGTGTTCGAGGGGTCCACTGCATTAGTCGGCAGTCGGTGTTGTTGGATGGATGGAAACTGCTTTCGCAGTATTGGATTTCAGCGGTGAAGTGAAGTGAGAAGGAATATAATTTGACCGGTAATAATTCGAATGTTAGGTCTACAGAATTGTGAGATATGAATTGATTTGCCCATTATGAAAAAAAAATCAATTATCTATTTAAAATTTGTGTTGATATTTGTATGATATATTTATGTAATCTCAGATAAACAATATAGAATTGCATTTGAATGAATGATTTGGAATTATATTTTATGTAGCACTAACGGACAATCTCAAGAAATGCATTATAACTCATAAATTGTAGGGGAACTGTTTCAATACCTAAGAAAGGTTTATGAATTGAAACATGTCAACAGATTTGCAAACGTTTTCTTAAAAATGATCTTTTTCATGGTGATTGATGTGTAGAATTAACCGTAGTGCTCCATTCGGAATTGGCACGATGAGATCTGGCCTTGATATGTATATAACGTGGTCTAAGATCTAAGAAGCCTCCTATTTGGCGTTATTGCATCAAATAAAAGGCTCATACAAATTTTCACGAACGAAGCAAGCTTCGACTTCATATTTTGACATTAGTCTTGCAATAAACTTATGGGAAGTACACGTGGACAGAATGTGTAGTTGCAGGTTTTTAAGCCTAGTAAAACTGTGTCAGTTTAACCGCTGAATGTTATCAGTATATAATTTTGAACATGAAGGAGTTGTATAAGGGGACTTCCGAATGTGTAAGCGCTGGCTCTTCCATATATCTTTTTAGATGTAGCAAGATCGACATTTCACTAAGAGGTTCCCCTAGAAGCAAGGTACATGTATAACTCAAAGCGGACAAGCCTCTTGGTATGTGGCTGCTATGAGTGAGTTTGTTTTAATACGACCTCATTCTAGTCATTTGGATAATCAGTTGTTGTAAAGTCCCGATTAAATTTAGTTACCAAGCCGTCTTCGTAGAGGTCCCAGTTCATGGGTTTTGGGAATGCAACGTTTTGTGAAGATCGTTTTTATGAGACAGCCATTTTGCTGACTATGTAATACCGTCAGAGCAGAAAGTTCCATCTAACACCGCTTCCCTGCCAGATCGTGCAGATGAGAGGCGATTTTCTGCATCGAGTATAGGTAGATTCGTGCTACTTAAGTATTCCATCAATTCGGAACCTCTCAAATTGATATCTGAATTGCCCCAAATAATGTGATGAGCATTTGCATCACTAACAATTATTGTTGGAAAGTCATTTATGTCACAGTTCGATGTAACTCTTTTTTAATCACCAGAAAGAAATGATTCATGACTGTTGTAGCCCAAATAATAATAGTCCGGATAAAAAACATGCGTCAATAGCACAGTTAGCATGCACGAGGCATTTCGCGTGGATTTGTCATGACAGTAATGCTGATAGCCGCCTTCCTGCTCACAAAGCATGCGCGTTTTTTTTCGTTCTACTCTTCGCCATTTCGCAGCGTAAACATAATCGAAGCAGTTTCGGAATATAGCGCAATATAATATATGCTGTGAATAAAAATAAGTATTAAAATCTGATTGGAGCCACTCTCACGAATTACCTGGAAATGTTTTCAATTTGTCCAGATTGTTAGGTATCCTTTTATTACTATATCCTAAATTAAATTCATACTGACACAAACACAATCAATTCCAAATTTTGTCATATACACTCGCAATCTCCCTCATTCAGAACATACAGGCGCTCGAGCCCTTCGCGATAACATAAACCTGGTCACAAACACGAACAGACAATTGCAATCACTCACACATATTTAAGTCTGCGTTCTCGTCAACATTAAACACCCCGGTAATTAGGGGAGCGTTTTCGCACTTATAAAGTCATAAACGCGATCTCAAGCGCGGGCGCCACAAAAGATAACCTGAATAGTGGTCGCAGTGGCAAAGTTTCCTCTAACAAAAAAAGCGCGGACGTATAAACATCCACTAAATAACGCGTCCCTTGGCGACATGACCAGCAACACTAGTGATATGGACAATCTTACTCTCTTATAGCATTCAGCGCGTTAACATACAAACGCTTAAGACCTTCGTGATCATTCACGCACGTCAAAGCCCGCGGTCTCGCAAACATGAAAACACCCTGGTGATTATGTAAACGTTTTAGCACTAATAAACTTGTATAAACGCGGTCTCAAGCGAGAAACTACAAACGTCAATGTACCCGCAATAATGCATCAGTCACCTCCACAAAGTATGTGGAAGCGGAACTTTAGTGAAACTTGCAGAATTTACCTTATAACTGGAGAACTTTTGTGAATTTAGTAGAACTTCTCTAAAGTTTTGATCGATTTGGTCAAGCCAACAGAGCCTGTATGCAATTTTCTTAAAGTTCGGAGAGCTTTCGTAAAGTTCGTAGAAATTTCCTCGAATAATTTTCCAAAAATCCACAGAACATTTCGTAAGATTACGGTATGTTTTTGAAGCACGCAGATATTCCTTGCAATGTGCGGACATATATAGATCTTATCTGTAATACGTATAATTTCCGTTAAGTTAACAGTACTTTCCAAAATCTGGTAAAATTTGCTGAATTTTCCCACAATTCACAGGCCGTCCCTGCAGTTGATAAACTTTCCTGAAGCTTACTAAACTGAATTAAAGCTAACTTTATTGGAAATCTGCTAAATAAATAAAATAAATAAATAAATTCAAGATAGTTGTGCAAATTTTAAAGAAGGTACCCTATATTCAGAGATATTCAATGTGGGAGATTTGTGCCTAGAAATTTTCCATTTTTACCTTTACCAGTTTTATATTTGTTATTTTCATTTTTTTTTATTTTTCACCTATGAATTTTTCGAATTCAATTTTTGAATTTAAAATTTCTATTTTAAAAACTAACATTTATTTGCCCTTTATCACTATTCAAATTTTTAAACTTCGCATTCAATCTTTTTAACTATCAATCTTATCAATTGTTTAACACAGTGAAATGAAACGGAATGCAATGGTCTTCACAGAGTTAAGGATTTTTTTTTCAATTCCCCAATACACATTCAATTTTTTAGTACCCATTTGTCAATATTTCATTTATGAATTGTTCAAATTCTATTTCACATTATTCAATTTAGTATTTTTCAAATTTGTTGTAGTTTAATGCCCCAATTGTCGCTTTTCGTTTTTGGGTTTTCCATTTCTATATTTCTGATTTTCCATTTTTCAAGCACTCATATTATTTTTAATACTCCACTTTTCGATTTATTCTATTCTCCGTTTTCAATTTACCATTTTTCAGTTTCGCATTTTTCAAATTTCAATTTTTCCATATTCAATTTTCTATTTTTGAACTTTCTTTTGTTAAATTTTTCATTCATCAACTTAATTTATGTTTTTCAATGTTTCAAAATTTTAATTTTTATTTATTTTTAAATTTTTAATTTTTATTTTGCAATATTCCAATTTTGATTTTTCATTTCTCATTCACACTAAAACATAACTTAATTTGTTTAGAGGAATTCCACGAAGATCCGTCCGAAAATCTTTAAAATCGTGACCGACCATCTTAGATTCCGATGAAACTTTACACATTTCACCGGCATGGAAGACTAAATATTTTCCACAGGTAATAAGATTATTTTGAATCAAGAGCAACTTTTCAAAAGGGCGTAAACGTTCCCACGTGCATGAATTTCAAATTTTTTTTGTTCGATTACCGTATTTTATACAGCAAAACTATCTGAGAACGAGTTACAGGGAATGAATACTTCTGTCCGAAAAAAATATATACTGAAAAAAACGTTGCGTCATTTTTCAACAAAATAAAAATTTCTGTTAAAAAATTAAATTGCGAAGCAACCCATTTTTTTTAAATTTTTACATTTTGTCAACAAAAACCTAAAGAGAAAGGAAACATTTTGAAGGTGATTGCATGATGGAGAAAAAATCGGTAAAAAAGTTTTTCTAACAATAACTTCAAACATGTTTTTACATTTCCTACTAATTGACATACAAAACTGTAATTTTATTACAGAATATAATTATAAGCATAATTTAAAATCAAAATGCACTGTTTGAAAAAAACTTTTCCTTGTCCAAACTGAATTTTTTTCAGTGTATTTTTGTCGAAAACTAAACTATTTAAAGTTATAATCATCTCAGAATCCAATTTCCCAACTGCTAGTTGCCTGATACATGCAAAAAGTATCAGTAACGCATTTGGTATATATTCATAACAAATTTGAATGAAGACTGGAAGGCTGGAAGATTGAAAAACTGGAAGACTGGAAGACTGCAAGATTGGAAGACTGGGAGACTGGAAGACTGGAAGACTGGGAGACTGGAAGACAGGAAAACTGGAAGACTGGAAGACTGGAGAACTGGAAGACTGGGAGACTGCAAGACTGGAAGACTGGAAGGCTGGAAGACTGGAAAACTGGAAGACTGGGAGACTGGAAGACTGGAAAACTGGAAGACTGGAAAACTGGAACACAGGAAGACTGGAACACAGGAAGACTGGAAGACTGAAAGACTGAAAGACTCGGAGACTGGAAGACAGGAAAACTGGAAGACTGGAGAACTAGAACACTGGAAGACTGGGAGACTGGAAGACAGGAAAACTGGAAGACTGGAAGGCTGGGAGATTGGAAGACAGAAAAACTGGAAGACAGAAAAACTGGAAGACTGGAAGACTGAAAGACTGAAAGACTGAAAGATTGAAAGACTGAAAGACTGGAAGACTGGAGCACTGGAACACAGGAAGACTGGAATACTGGAAGACTGAAGACTGGAAGACTGAAGACTGGGAGACTGGAAGACAGGAAAACTGGAAGACTGGAAGACTGGGAGACTGGAAGACTGGAAGGCTGGATGACTGGAAAACTGGAAGACTGGGAGACTGGAAGACAGGAAGACTGGAAAATTAGAAGACTGGAAGACTGGAACACAGGAAGACTGGAAGACTGAAGACTGGAAGACTGGAAGACAGGAAAACTGGAAGACTGGAAGATTGGAAGGCTGGAAGACTGGAAAACTGGGAGACTGGAAGACAGGAAAACTGGAAGACTGGAACACAGGAAGACTGGAACACAGGAAGACTGAAAGACTGAAAGATTGAAAGACTGGGAGACTGGAAGACAGGAAAAGTGGAAGACTGGAAGACTGAAAGGCTGGAACTCTGGAAGACTGGAACACAGGAAGACTGGAAGACTGGAGGACTGGAAGGCTGGAAAACTGTAAGACTGAAAAACTGGAAGGCTGGAAGACTGGTACATTGGAAGACTGGAAAACTGAATGACTGGAACAACGAAAGACCGGAAGACTTCAGTTTAGTTATTCATCTAAAAAATGATAAATTTCATGAAACAATTGGCAATCTTTTCTAGGGTTCATTTTATGTCTGATGGAGCAGCAGCAAAGTACAGAAATAAGAAAAACTTTTCCCTTGAAAGTGCACAGCTTGAATTATTGGCGGTAGGTACAGAACATAATTACCTATCTTGCAACAAAATTTCATGCAAATCAAAGATCGGTTTTTTTTGTAAATTGACTTTAAATTTTTCAAATCGATTTTTTTTCAGTGTAGGAGTCGACGAAGAATTTTTTCAATATTTTTATTCCAAAATTTGACTAATTTTGTGAAAATCACTCCTAAAATATTTTTTTGCAGGATTTGTCATTTTTAGACCCATGTGAAAAAAAATGTTAGATAAGTTTGACGCTTTTCAAAAGACAGTCTAGATCATTTTTGGAAAAACAAGGTATGCAAAGTGGCTTTTTGTGACAAAGTCTTCGTGTACAGGAAAAAACAGCCCTCTCGCAGGTTGATGGGATTGACGGTATTGTAAACATCATCAAGCCACAATATATTCAATAGAGTTATCTAAATATAAGGACCTTCGCTCTTTTTAGTTTTTATTTGCACCAAGTTCTACTACTAGAGGTTAATTAGTTCTCATGTTAATAATCCACCAAACATTATGACTACTGAGGATTTGATTTATAAAAGAAGCCCGCTTCAAGATGTTGATTACAATACGCCTCGATAGTGGTGTGTCGAGGAGGCCGGGAGGGCTGATATGAGCCTTTTGTCTGTTCTATACCTTTCCTCTATTCACCAGCTCATAACCAACAATCAACCAGTAACAAATAGATAATTGAGAAAGGATGTGCTATGTGTCGTGATTGGCTATTCAAGTATTAGTAGTGTTTGAAGTACTAATGTATGTCTCATGTGATGATCATAACTTCAGCTGTATCTTGTACCTATCTAATCTATTACGTCTCTCATATATTGTCTTTTATTTCTTCTTTTCGAGTCCTATACTGCCATTCTACACCCGCCTTCAGCTGGGTCAACAAAGATGGTGATAGTGAACGTCTTAACACTCACACATTCTCAAACGCGGTCTCAGCAGGAACCTACAAAAATGCCATCGTGCACGCGATTACGAATCGGTCACGTCCGAAAGTCTATCCTTGATCCTAGAAGCCTAGGTCCATGCCTTCAGCTGGACCAATTAAGAAAATACGCCCATACCTATTAGACAACACGTCTCATGGCGACATGACCGGGAACCCTGTCGATATAAACGATCCCACTCTCTGCCAGAATTCAAACCGCGCACTGAAAATTTAATATCAGACTCACGGTTCGCGCGACCATTCAAGAACACACGTTACAAAATCACGTCAGCGCACAGACGTTAGAGCCCCTCGCGATTTTCCAAACGTGATTATACCCCGGTGATAAGGTGAAAATCTCAGCACTCATAAACTTACCAACACGATCTCAAGTGTCAACCTACAAACTCCCGCGCTCGCGCAATCATGAATCGGGATCGTCCGGAAGTATATATCCTCGGTACAAACAATCTAGGTCCTTGTTAATTATTAAAAAAATAATAAAATTGAAAAATAACTACCATATCCACTAGACAAAACGTTCCATGGCGACATGACCGGAAACTCTAGTGATATGGGGTAACTCTCTCCCTGTCAGAATGTGATCCGTACACCGAAAACTAAAGATCAGAATGACGGTCCGCGATTATATGAATCGCCGCAGGGTTTCAAAATCGAATTTATACACGTGAAGTCACATACACGCGAGCACACGCGACAAACACGTCAACATACGAACGCTTAAGCCCTTCGCGATCATCTACGCACACCTATGCCCGCGATCGCGTAAACTTGATAACACTGCGGCAATTGTGTGAACGTTTTAGTACTTACGAAGTTACAAACGCGATCTCAAACGCCAACCCGCAAATGCGCGATCATGAATCGGTCACGTCCGGAAATCTTTAACCTTCATTTTAGCAATTTAGGTCCATACATTCAGTTGGACCAATCAAAAAAAAATAAAGTTCATATCCACTAGACCACGCGTTCTACGACGACATGATAGGGAACTCTAATGATATGGAAGAATCCACTTCCTTCTGGAATCTGAACCGTACCCAAAAAATTAAGTATCAGATTCACGGTCCGCGCGCGATCATTCTAGAACACACGCGAATATGCGAAAGGCACACGGTTATGAAATAGAATTTATGCACGCGAAGTTACACGTTAGCACACGCGACATACAAACGCACACGCGATCGAGCACATTAACGTACAAATTTTCGAGCCCTTTGCGATGATACACGCGATTCCGAGTCCCTACGCCCGCACATGCCTGAACCGTACAATGAATATCACATTCAGAATCACGGTCCGCTACAATTGGCCTATTGCAGTGTTTTATTGGGCGACATTGCCTGTCTCGTCTGCAAATTGTAGTATGTGATTCTGACGGGGAGCCCTTCCGAGAACCTAGCTCTACAGCTCCAGTAGGACAACTTTCGAAAAAAAAAGTCTTCGTGTACAGAAAAAAAAAAATTCAATCTGAGAGGGTGCTGCCAACCCTGATCACGATTTAGCACGAAATTCGTCATATTCATCGATCATTACGAAGAAGTGTCTCGAAACAAAGCGTAGAGAGTAAAGAAGGCGACTGGAATCAAAAGATGAGAGTAAAATGAAGTAAGAGAGGATAAAAATGAGCAAGAGGTTCACTCAATAGCGAATAGTACTTTTTGTTTTTCGGTCTAAGGAACCTGGTTCCTTAACCAAAAAAATAGTTTATTTTCGCTTTCTAATTAGTAAATCAGTGAATCTGTAGTGGGATTTAGTGTCCAATCAGTGCCAATTTGAGTATAAGTTCAGATTCATCGTCAAACTTGGCCCCAAGTTGGTGCTAGTTACTAACGAGATAAATTCGAAACAATAAAATCAAGCTTAATTTTTACGAGGGTTTCAATCGGCGCTGTAGTTATTCACCGCCTAAAAAGTTACTTCCGTGTCAATTGTTTCTGTCTAATTACAGACTATCACAACCTACCGCTTCATGTTAACCAGTAAAAATCACATCCCGCCAACCTCATTCATCCGTATGTGATTACACAATACCGCACTATCTGTGGTCATGTGGCAACCGAGCTGTTTATTTTACATGTATGCTGACTTGAATGATAAGCTAGTTCAAATTCATGACGCCATATTCTCGAACAAATTTTCTTGGCTACGATCTCTAACATAGCTCTTTCTTTTTCCATTTTCAATTCCAGGTAAGCAAATTTATTCAACTGTGCTGACTCAATCCCTTCATCCTAGGATCAGCAAACGGTGAGCCCATATGAAGTTCATATATCCTTTGTTAAATTTTTCTCGAATCTCACCTGTCGGCAAAAAACGACAATCTGATTAAGATTTTAATTATGAACCCGTCCCTGGTATGAAAAAAAATCCCCATCCTCAACCGTATATGAAACAGCTCGTTATGAGGCCTTTCTCCCTCGAAGTTTAATCCTCTCCGAATCGGTCATACACCGATGACCTCGGAATTTAATTAATTCTTAATTCCCTTCGGACTTTTTTATGCTGCCTTCCCTACCGTGTACATATATCACCCTCCCGGCATCTCAATTCCAGTCGTTATTTTTCGGTTCAACTCTATTACGAAGCTATGTCCGCTAATAATAGCGTGATCCGGGAACTAAATAACTAGGAAGTTTTCAGTGCACCAAAGAGAATTACCGAACCGTGAACTTGTAACTATGAAGCATTCGCCTGAACTAAGAACGCGCGTCGTATGCATATTAGAGTGGGACACGGTTGCATGAAAAAAATAAAATTTTGCTCCGAGTAACTTTTTGGATCCCATTTAGCTCCCAGAACAACTCTGCAAATTTTAAGCTCGATCGGTGAAACTATATTTTTGCGCCCACCGTTTAAAGTTTACATGGGATTTCGTATGGGGAAATCGTCTTTTGCAACATAATTCGTCCAAGAGTCGCCCGTTACCTCCTAAAAATAAATAGATGTCTAATTTTAATAGGAAATTTGTTAAAGAAACAAAGTCTAGAAGACCGCGAAACGATCTGATGCTTGTGGAAAAAGTTATTAGGAAAAAACCGATTGATGCCCTGAAGATCGATAAAAATTTCACTTTGCATAGCACCACTGCTGCTGACGATCAAATTATATGCAAAATTTTTAACTTTCTCGAATTATGTTCAAAAGAAACCTGAATTTATCCCTCAAAACTATTCTGAAGTGGCCAAACAGTACAGATAATTGATTTAGACACATTTGGAGTAGATCAAAACAAAATTTTTAATGATTGGACAACCAACAGCAGTGGTGCTAGAAAAAATGAATATTTTATCAATAGTCAGAGCATCAGTCGGTTTCAGCCTAATAACTTTTTTCTCAAGCGTCAGATCGTTTCGTGGTTTTCGAGACTTTGTTTCTTTGTTAAATTTCCTATAAAAGCCACATAACGGTTTATTTTTAGGAAGCAATGGGCGAATCCTGGAGGAATTGTTTTGTGAATGTTCATTTTCCCATACAAAATCCCATGTAAACTTTAAACAGCGGGCGCAAAAATATAGTTTCAGGGATCGAGCTAAGAATTTGCACAGTTGTTCTAGGACCCAAATGGTACCTAAAAAGTTGCTCGGAGCTGGAATGTAATTTTTGTCCCACCCTAATGCATATATGTGAGTCACCAAACGGGAAAGGGGGCCCTTCCACAATCAACGTGTCACGTTGCGCGCGGCCACCATAACCGACCCAAACTAAACGTTGGGTCATTCATGGATTGACCCGCCGGAACTCTTCGCCCAATCCGCATGAATCAAACATTCCATCAGTGGTGGAAGTTGGGGTCGGTATTGTCTCCACCGTTTTCACTGGTCGAATTCAGTTCAACAAAAGAGGGCTAGAACTCAAACACAAAAAAAAATCAGCAGTCAGCAGTCGTCCGGCCTGTCATCCACACAAAACACAGCCTCGCAGAAACAGTTGAATAGTTGCACGCTAAATGCCGGGTATCTTCCGACACGGTTCGTGGGGTTTTTGGCTGGGATCCATTTATTGGCTCGGGTGTTGCATTTTTTATTATACCCGCAGGAATTCATGCTGGAAATTTTTAAACCGTGCAGTAATAAAACTGTCACCGGTTTGCATACCTACCAACCTGCTACTGTGGGGGGCGGGGGGGTCTGGTTGCGGTAATTGTCGGTTGCATTCAGAGGCTGTGGGTTTTGTTTCCCGTGTGCATCTCTGTTTTTTTTCTCGATTTGAATGCCCTTTAATTGAAATCTGATTTTCGGGATATTCAATAATTTAGAGAGCGCGACGGATTTGCAATGCAATATGTTGATGAGACTCACTTGAAATTAAATAAAAGGGAGAATGCGTGATTCGTTTTCATTTGCATTTATATTATTCGTTCGAAACTGAATATGGCGGCATTAAATATTCAGTTCCATAATTTTAATTTTTTTAATCGAGTCCATGAGCATGTTTCTCTGGCAGTACAACGATGGTTAAAGTTCAACTTGACTCAAAATCCTCAACTGATTGTAAAATGTTCAAGACTGAACTTAAAAATCGTCGAAACTAATTTCAGCTGACAATTGGCTTCACCTGCTTTGGAAACCAAAGCAAGTACATATATGCGCCCTCGCCTTCTTCGTCCACGGCAATGAAAGGTTTATCCTGCCTGAATGTTTGTGTGTTAGTCTAGAACGTATAACTACAAACAGTTGACAAATTTTACCTAGCTCTCTTCACATTTCCAAAATTCAAATTTACCACTTTTTACTCAAGAGCTGTCATCTCTTGTCAGTCAAAGTCCAGTTTTTCTTCGAATCACAGTACAAAATTTTTGCGCTTTTTTTTTGAGCTTCTGTGCCCGGCTTACTCACGGTGTCGGTCGATCACTTTTGAATAGCCTCTAACTAACAAAAGCGCTTTCAAACCGATTCGCGTGACTTTTATGCTTCGTGCCATGCAAAAGGCGGCGGGCGGTGTATATAGGTACTTGCCCATTTTCACCCGAACCGGTCCGAGTGGAACCCGGCTGATGATGGATCCCCGAATCGGGCGCCTGCTGCATTATTAGCAAGCTTGTTGTGGGAACAGAGACCGGTAAGAACAGATTATGATACGGAATGGGAAAGGTTGGCTTTTAGAAAGGTAGATTTTTTTTTCTTTCCTTAGGTGCACAGTGTTCGTGTCTGTAAACGGCTGTCGGCTGTTGAAAGCATTGAAATGATTACCATGAAACCGCTGCTGGTTCGGGGCTTCCAAATCATAGTTGAAGATAGGTCGAATGCGCTTACCAGAGGACGTGATGTATGAACAGTTGCAGTTTTGTCGACAAATTGAATAATGAACTTGTGGCACGAGATAAACTGTTGCATCGAGGGTTGGGTACGGGGAGGTTATTTGACGCAATGTTTTTTATTGTGAGAACGATTCTGTGTGGACTGTTTTATGGATGTCGTTCTACAATCAAAGCTTCTTCATGGTGTCCGGTTTGTATGAACTTGAAGGAAGAACAAATCTCAAATTTTGCACTGCTATAATACTGTTTAATGTTGCGTCATTTATTTGAACGGTACCATTTTTAATTAATTTTCAATAACATTTTAAATGAGAATGAATCCGAACTTGAGTTTTTGAATAGGTATTTGAAAAGGGAATTTTGTCAGGCTATATGCAATCATCCAACTCTTTCTATATGAATATATATCGAGAGCCTAACGAACCTATTATTATCGTTGGGCCTGATAATAATAGGTTAGGTATTTCTAATGCAGAATGCAGTTTAATCGCCTTTCCGTTTGTTAGTTTGAGCCAATTTTTCGTAACTGCCTACGTTCAAATCAACAAAGTAGCACGAATTTGCATATACTTCATGCAGACAAGAAGAGGTGTTAGATGTAACGCTTTGCTCCGACAGTAGTGCGCATGAGTTGGCAAATATGAGATGGTTCTTAAGCAAATATTAGCTTCCTAGTTAAACCTAGGAAGGGATTGGTAGACCCGTTAGAATCGGTCGAAATTTCAAAGTCTCTTAAGGGGTTATATACAAAGTTGAGGAACAAACGTGAGGTAAGTTCGTTATTTTTTAAAGGGTTTTATACAAGTTTTGTTTAAAAAAAATTAAAGACAACTTGTTGGTAGTATTATCGAAGAAAATAAAAACAAATTGTATTACAAAATATATTAAAAATTGTTGGAGCTATGGCCGCGCCGCATTTTTTCGCAAAGTCTTGCAGTGAACACTCTCCCAGACGAACCGCTCAACGGAAATCAAAAAAGTATGAAAATTATTGAAGAAAAATTTATTGTGATGCACTTGAACGGTTCAACTTCCCAAAAAAAAAATCCTATGGAAATACTATGCTTGCAAAAAAATCGCTGTTTGAGGTGCTCAAAACTTTAAACAAAAATTCAATGCAAAGACCCGAAATTTTTTGGATGAGATATGAACCGTTGAAGTACACGAGAATGTAAATACCAACAATTTAAAAAATGATAATCAGTTGAGTAGTCCTTTTCAAGAAACTCCATTCCGAGATAATCGTGTTAAAAGTTTTGTGTTAACCTCATTCGTGGATGGGACCAGCGCGCTGCGAACGGATGTAGTTGGAAATCTACTGCTTCGATGTGGATGAAACATCGCACAGATATTTACAAAAGTATCTACTTTTAGAATACGAAATAATCTTTTCGATTTTTTGAGCCTCAACTTAAGCTCGGCTCAAACTCGATAAAATTCAATTTTGTTCAATTTTCCTTGAGATAGATAACAGATATTTTTTTCGATTTGTTATTACTACACTGTATTTTGGAAACATTAACCTTCGCAACAATTCCAAATTTTATATGGCAAAGCTCTGGAGTCAATCTAGAATTTGAAGGCAGTTCTAGTCTAGTCTAGTCTACACATACACAACCAATACATGTAGGGAACCTGGAAAATTGCAGACGTTCGTCCACAATTTTTCTTGTTATTACTAATGTTTGTGGCACATATTGAATATGACACAAGCATTAAATCGGCCAGGCCAACTGTGCAACTGGCAATCAAATTATTCATTCAATGAATAATTTAATCAATGAATTTTTTTGAACCTTGAATAAGGAAGAAACGTGGACAACCGTACACAACCGTTTCAATTTGATGGGGGTTTGATAATTCGTTGGGAGTGACTTTGCTAAGAGGGTTAATGTCACTCCTTTGGTCCTAGGTTCCTGGGATGGGACAGAAGTATTTAGCCCTGCCCTGGCTAATGAACCAAGGTTATAGCGCCCTTACTCGCTCTCAATCTAGAATTTGAAGTCAGTTATATAAAAAGTTGGAATACTTGATTGTTGATATTGGCGAAATATTACGTTCTTTTAAATTGGATTTTTTTCAATTTTTTTAACTCAGTCTTATTTTATAATCCGTTTTTCATTTAAAACTATTAGTTTTGATACTTTATTTATTGTGTATTAGTTTATTTGACGGCTCAATGCATTAGTTTGACTCAGTCGTAGGTTTTTTATGTTTGAGATATATTTAAAAGTTAAAAAACCTGTTTCAATCCACCTAGTGGTGCAATTGTGCCTTTCTCAATTCTCTAATCTATGGTTCCTTGGCACTGAAATTGTTAAAATTATTACATTCTTAATACTTCTTGCACCTATACAGAATGGCTCACAAGCCACGAATGTGATTAGCTACGTCTCGACGCTGAAACACTTGAAACAAAAAATATCATACTGAATTAGCTTAGTTAGCATTAGTTCAATGTTGTCTTCTTGCTAACTTATTTGTGCACGCTGGGTGGGTGCACGAGGGGATTGAAAAATACTATTCTTTCATTTAAAACTAACACTACTATCCCCCCTCCATTTAAGACAACCACTACTTAAAACTAAGATTGTGCGAATCGAGTCGGTAATATGAGTATGAATCTAATTTTGGAACTTGCCCATTTCCTCGGATCTTCCGGGATCCTCAACGATTCAATTTAGAGCTCACCATCTCAGTCAGTTTTGCATAATTGAGATCTAACGATTATACCGGTTTGTATGGGAATTTCGCATGTAACCGCACACTTCAACCCGTAACACAGGAACAGCAACTCCGATTCCAATGGAATTTAATAGCAGTCAATATGGATACTTCAGCTTTATTTGAGACTAAAATGTGAGTAAATCAGGTCCACCGAGAAACTGTTGTAAGTTTGGTAATTTTGAAAGATGGCCATTTTTCCGGGATTGTCGGAACCTTTTATGGTGGTCAATGTGCCCAATAAGACTTCGTAAGGGAAGGAGGGTTTGATGAGGCATGCAAGCAAGCGCAGGTTACACTTTCCACGTGATGTTTGGTTTGTGAAAATCGGTTCAGTCAACAACGAATATACGATGTGACTTTAATTCTGCAATATACCCGAGTTCTAGACGTGCCGGAATCGTCGACAGTGGACAATAGCATAAAAGAATCTTTAATTGGGCATCAGTGTTCTAGATCTGCGATGCGAAGTAATGTGATGTCCATTTCAGTAGATTTTTAACCTCTGAGGTATTACGATTGTACTGGTTTATATGGAACATTCCTGTGTGACCGTATTAACCAACCTATATCTTCGGAACCAAAAGTCAGATTTGAACAAAATTCAACAGCAGTTAATGGGAATATCATCTTTCTCATTTGAAATCAAGTTTGTGGAAATCGGTCAAGAATTTACTGAGAAATAGATGGGACATTAACTTAGAAATTTAGAAAGTTCGCCGGGGGCATCAAAACCGTCATAGGCGGCCAATGTGGTCAAAGCTACTTCAATTGGTTATTAGTGATCTAGACCAAATCCGGCATCCAAATAATGTTGCACACATTTTAATATGTATTATATCATTTTCACACTATGGTGGACCAGTTCATATGGGGATTTGCTGTGTGACCGCATTCTCCAACCCAACTCCGGAACCGGAAGTCCGATCAATACAAATTCAATAGCAGCCGACGGGTAGGTTGTATTTTTCATTTGAAAGTAGGTTTGTGCAAATTGGTTCAGTTATCTCTGAGAAACAGAGGTGACATTGCCTCATACACACATACACATACACATACGTACTCCCAGACATTTTCCGATCTCGACGAACTAAGTCCAATGATGTATGTGAATCGGCCACGGTTAGACTGAGTGTCGGGTGTTCTTATTTGCTTCTGGTTCTTACTGGTAGCTGTTGTGTATGCTGTCTTTATCGACATTTGTTTCTTTGTTGATGACGCTGGTTATTGGTTTGGAAGGACTTGGCGCAATTGTTGATGCTTCGCCGTTTATCTCCAAATGTTTCTGCTTTCTCATATAGAAAGGATATGCAATCACTCTAAAAATCGTCAACCTAATCCGGGCATAAGGTTTCTAGATTTTAACAGGGGCGTAACTATGGGTGTTCGAAAAGGTCACTGGTCACCACCCACGTAAATTCCGCTTAGATCACCCCTCATTGTACTCATCTCAGATCACCACCCCACCCATTACTCATACCCCTTCCCTTTTCAACCCCATCATCTTTATACCACCGCTACATCACAAGGCATCCTAAATTAAACTGGGGAGGGGTTCGTTCGTAGATTTTTTACCCTCCTCACATACCCATGACTCATCACAAATTTATTTAGCAGGAAGACAACATTGAACTAATGCTGATTAGGTTAATTAAGTATGATATATTTTTGCTTCAAGTGTTTCACCGTCAAAACGTAGCTCATCAGATTCGTGGCTGGCAAGCCATTGTTGGTAGATGCAAAGTGTACTAAGAATGTATTAAGTATTTCCATAATTGAAATGAACATAACTAGCCATGGAATCATAGTTTGGAGAAATGAGAAAGGCACGATTGCACTACTAGGTGGATTAAAACAGGTTTTTTCTCTTCTGTTTATTTGACACGGCTCAATGCTTTAGAATAACTAAGTCGTGGGGCTTTCATGATATTTACAACATGTAAAATTAAAAATTGATTTTAAATTACTTGTCCTTCAGGTCTTATTGACGTAGCTTATTACTGCGTGATGAGATCCTCTTGCTTGGCGGTGAATCATTAGCTGCGTTGTCTGCCGCAACTTGGGGGTCATTCAGTCCGGCTTCATTCGCGTTTTCGTTCACGTTCATGTCGTCATCGGTACTGCATTCATGTTGCTCAGGGTCAGGGATGTTTCTGTTTGTTTATTGTGCTTACGGGTCGCTGCTGTGAATCCGTCTTCATCGGCACTCGGATTCTTTATTGATGGTATTTCTTTGGAGGTATTTGGAAAATCGTTGTTACTTCGCTGTTGGTAATGGCAGTTGGTTTAGTTGTACTGGATCCGATCATTGTTGATTTAGTGTTTAGCAATCGGTTGTGGTTTAGTATATGACGACTGTGTACCGGTCTTGGTCGTAACAGATAGTTTCCTTAGCAGCTTCTGCGCAAGATTTTCCGTGGTGTAGTGGCTGATCACAGAATTGACACGCAGGAATCTGTCCAGGGTGCGTGACCCATGTTTTCTGAATATATGTCGGAAACCCTGGTTTGATTTGCCTTGGATAGTCACGTAGGGGGGGGGGGTAGGTTTTGTCCGACGCATTTTAACCAGACGACCTCCGTCGCGTAAACTTTGAAAGAAGTTCCATTAACGGTATCCTCTTCTCCGTATTTTGAGATGTATCGTTTGATAGTGCTAGCATTAGTATGCGGTGCCAGATCATGCTGATCTACTTCAATAGTGTCATTGTCTATATTAACTGGGGTACAGTATAAAATGTCACTACATTCGACGACGTGTTTCAATTTATTTATAGCACATAATCCTGCATGATATGTTTTTTACATAATTAGTACCTCATGACGCACATGGTGGAATTGCACAACTGTCATTTCTGCTGTGTTGAGCTTCATGTTTAACTTAGACTATTGCTCCACTTCGCGTATCGATGATCTTCCATGTTCACGTTTCATATACTAGGCAGTAGGAACGAAATTTTGCTTCTGAAAATAGACAAAGCAGTGCACGGGTAGATTTGATTGTGTGCCCTGCTACAGCAGCGGATCGATTTAAAACTTCTAAACAGCGCAAGTCGAGAAACCAGACTGAGGATGCCGAGTCAACCGCATTTTCAACACCTGATCACCCTTAGGAATACCGGGGAAAAGATTCTTCCAAAACATATTATTCTTGTAAGATTTTACTTTGTCGTATTTTGACATGAATATTTTCGTGTGATGTTAACTACTGCACGGAGCTCAATCGCATAGACGTTTTTCGATTGTGTCATGATCCATTCATACCGGGATATTGACGTTAAGGTCTCCTAATACGACACCTTGTTGTTCTTCGAAATGTAGTTTTCTGCCTTGGTAAAATTCTTGAGTGGTATAAGTCCACAATTGCGTATATGATGTAGCTGTATACAGGTTACTTTCGCGAGCTTTAGCTCTATTTTTACCTTCAGTGCGTGTTTCACCTCGTACACTGTAGGTCTAATACGAGTTGGTTTGACACAGTCTTCCCTAATGATCATCGAACAGCATGTTCTCGCTAGCTCTCTACCATTGTCGAACCTTTATTTCGAGTACAAATCCGATCATGTTATTTCGTACAAAGACGGGTACACATGTTTGCCTGCACAATCGAACACAATGTAAATGCTCGTGATCCTCATTTCACTTTCTGCGAACTCTTATCGAAACAAAGCTTGTTTGAGGTTGAACGTGTGCTCGAAATGTTGAGCACAGGTACAATTACGTCTACGTTAATGGGAAGACTGGTTTAAAGTTAATCGCAATAGTATTTTTCCTTAGTAGGGCAACTTTTATCGTCTGTTGCTCACACATTTCACTTCACAGTAGGGGGACAGCGATACTGTACTGTTTGTGCGGTAGATATGTAACAAATCAGTAGGTAGAGTTGACTGATTTTCTGACAGTATTGTGAAGCGGTTATTAGATTCTGCTTTGGGCCAGTCGAGAAAGTAAATTGATTTTTGATAATTGGGCATCAGCTCGAAGATTGGTGGAGACTGAATCGATCAAATGTGTAGCCGAAAATAATGACGCTTTAATTCTATTAGAGTGTAAAAGTCGACTGAAAATATGAAGCGTAAACTCGGCGTAAGAGCCGCTTGAATAGATTTTCTCCGAATAAGACGACCAGGATAAGTCATCAGTGTAAAAACTGATCAAAAATAAAAGATTCGCTCTCAGAAAAAATCACTTAAAGTAACATTCAATAGTAAAACTCGGCTTGAAAACGATTTTCTAAAGTTGGCTCCTTTGAGGCTCGAGCCAAAGAATTATTACACCAGTCCGATTTTTGCGGTTTGAAATTTTCCCGATTTAAGGTTTTTCCAAAGCATCGATTAACATACATTCTTGGTTGACCAATTTTTATTAATTTCTTACAACATTCAAAACTTTTTGAGCAACTTAGTGGGATGTCACAATTAATCCTGTTAAGACAGATGTCTTCCGTTTAATTCCACTATAGAAATAATAATGAAAAACTGTTGCTTTTCACTATAAATCAGATACTAGTATTTCAACTATTACTTATAGTCTTCTTCAGTGTTCAATATTAGACTAAATTAATTCAATTTTAAATCATAAAACTCTTTAATTCCATTTTGCATTAAAATATACCGAGACAGTTGTAGGATATGAGCCAATACGCATAAAATAGCAGTCCTAGCAATCTAAGTCCAATAAGGTGCCCATATTTATGGTCATCCAGAATTTTCAAACCTGACACACCTCAAAAACTTTAGAACTTCGAAAAAGTTTCTATGCAACATTTAAGCAAACACCTGGACTAACATTTAAGCTCTTTCGGATATGACATGTAATTCATCCGTGAAAAAACCCCAAATGGGGGACTTTGAAATTACAAAATCGGATTCGTATTTGTTTCTAATTACGACGAGCACGAGCTTTCTAAAGCTTGCCCGAACACACAAACGGTCACATGGTTGTACAAACGAATTTATACATGCGAAGTTACATACACGCAACATACAAACGCCCACATGGTTAAACGCGTTAACATACAAACACTCATGGCTTGCGCGATAATACAAATCTAGATACAAGGGCGAATAATTTGTTTCATGGCACCACATATCTAAATTTTATCGTTGAACAGCTATGAGCGCTTTTACGCCAAAAACGTTTTTTTTTAAATTCCAATAGGACTGATTGGGGTAAACGAAAGTTAATTCATTTCCTACTACATATAACGTCATGATTTGAGGAAGGAATGGCGATGATGTTTTTTTTAAAATGAAACAAGGAAATGGCGATGATGTTTTTTTTTAAAATTTCACAAAATTTTCAAAAAAATCTATTTTTAAATTATAAATACTTATATCTTTCCAATAATAGAAGCTTGAGTTTTGAAGCGTTGGAAGAAAATATTCGTCCTCAATAACTCTAAAAATCATCTAAAGGATATGCTAACAAAAAATGACATAATACTTTTCTATTATTTCTAATAGTGGGTAGAAACTAATCTCAAAATTTATATCTCAATGATTCGAGACAGATACGAAACTTAGTCTTTCAGAAAATTGAATAAAATCAGTTTTTTTTATTTCGATTATGGAGGTTTTAACCTTAAGGTCATTCGCTCTTTCGGGTAGAAAAATCTCTTAAGAAAAATCTCTAACTCTATGTGCGGGGTTGGGATTCGAACCTAGGTGAGTTGCGTACAAGGCAATCGATTTACCAACTACGCTATGCCCGTCCCCAAATCATATTTAAAAAAACTTTGTCAAAGATACTAGAGCTCTATGTCTTGTACTTTTCGTTTTGCAGGGTCCGGTACTCCAAGTGTAACTAATCCAGACCGTTTCCGCAGCTGTCGTACTATCATCAGCTGACTATAAATTGGATGAGTGGCATTTCAAGCGCACAGAATCATTTTGCAAAAAGTGAATGGATAAAAAGTGATCTGCGATGGAATTTAAAAGAATGAATTACTTTGCTTGGCCGAGATCTTATGCTGGAGCGGTCAAATTCTGAATGTTGTGTTTTCTAAAGATTTTTTTTTTCGAATTGTGTGATTCGAAAACTCTTAAAACGATAGCGTTTACTTGACCCACTGTTCATATGAGAATTTGAGTCATCGCTTGCCCACGAGGAAGTGGCACCCACCACAAATAACGGTTTAGAATCCTGTAGCCGCAGATGAGCGCTCTCCAATCGCTTCCATCGAGCCTGGCATCAAGGTAAATGCGACATAAGATCGATAAAGTGGTATGGAGGATGTTTTGAAGCCGTTAGCAGACAAACATTTCAGTCGCAAACCATGGACGATTCAACAAGACTCGGCGCCGTCCCACAAAGCACGCAGGGAATGCCTGAAAACCAACGTTCCGAACTGCACTTCGACCACACGACGGCTCTCGGATTCCCCGGATGCAAATCCAATGGATTGGTCTGTCTGGGCCATTTTGGAGAGCAAGGTTTAAATTATAAAATACACCAGCCTCGAGACGCTGAAGAAAGCCGTTTTGTCCGTAAGTGAGCCAAAATACCGGCAAGTCGAATTCGGGTAGCATTCGGTTTTATGACCATCTCAAAGCCATAGTCAAGCTAAAAGGTGGTCATATCGAGTAAAAGTTTATTGATTCTGAATTTTTGATTATTTTCACACATAATTTGTATTTTGAAGTAAATAAAAATGATATTACAAACCGAATTTATGACCTTTTAAATTGGTTACGCTTCGAGTGCCGGGCCCTGCATACGTTTTTTAATTGAAACAACATGGAAAACGATATCGAATACGAAAACGTCAAAACAAAAATCACCGTGTATATGGATCCTGATTTCAAGGAAATTCGCCTACACGATTCGTCCTCGCGCACTAGTTTGTATTATATTTGATGATTCAAGTTGGAACCAAAAAAAATAAATGCCGGACATATGATATTCCACGGTATCCCCAAGCCTACCTAAGGAAGAAATAACCAAGAAAGAAGACGGCTATACCAGAATGACGCGAAAACACAAAAACGCACCAAACATGCAGTAGCGAAAATCAAAGCTCTAGCGACGACGATATGGACACAAACACAAGCGAGGGAGAAGACAGACGGAATAATCAGCAAGCGGCAGAGGCTAAACCTGACCATTGCTCAATACCAAGAAAGATAGTTAACACAATAAGCTGAAAGCAGTGCGCCCAGGATAGTCGACAGCAATAATATTTGGTTTTCTTAAATCTATTTTGAATTGTAAAGTTAATTGTATTTTTGGAACAGATTATTATTAAAAAACGCGAATGACCCTCGAGGTTAAAGCCTTAATACATAGATAACAAATAACAATGTAGTTCTAATTATTTGTAACACTTTCCATAGTTAAAAATCCTTGAAAAAACGCTTTCCATAGTAAAATAACAAATTGGCGTCCTATCTCCTCCGAATACCCTGAACTCAACAACCAACCTGAACCCACAGTTGCATGTCTATCGCAACTGATTAAATTTGAAACGAATGCCATTTGCTGCATGATACCCAGAACTACACAGTACCACCGATTCTCCGCGCCATGAATCAGTTCCGTGACATCAGCTATGACCAGACTGTCGGTCGCAAGCATTAACTAACAAAAACGCTCATAGAATCTCACAGAATTATCGCCCCTCAATCAATGTTCGAACGAATTGCACCTCGTCACGTATTTCGACGCCAATTGCCGACAACTTATTCCAGCTGTAAATCCCACGTTTCTCAGCCCCGGGCACCGATGGACAGTGACTACGGCGGTGGCGCCCGATACACCTTCAATACATCCGTTTTCATTTTCCATGGGGTAACCGGCGGCGACGGAAGAAAGTCATCATCACTTCCAGTCGGCTCACAGTGCAGCAACGTCTCTGCCTTATTAATGTAGTATTCTTATCTGGCTACTTTTTATTACCCTCATCAACATAGGCTCGGTGCAGGTGGCGGCAGCAAAGCTCTCGCCGTCGTCGACAGGTGAAGGTGTCGTTCGCTGTCCCTGGGATCTGACTCAGCTGGTACCAGTGGAGTGAAATAGTGGGAATGGTCGGTGCGCAGTACAGTACATCGAGGCCGACTGCCAAGTCTTGGAGATTTATTGGGAACCTCGGGTTGGGGGTGGGACGAACGGAACGGAGTGACGTGGTTCAACCCGCCAAGTTCCATTATCATTGTTTTCCTAACAAATATAAATTTTCAACTTCCTTGCGCTGTCTTTGGAGTCCCATCAGTCTCTCGGGGTGAGAGGGTGAAAAATGGACCGGCGCGGGTAGATAGACTGAAATAATGAATGGAAGAACGCGATTGTGGGTCATCGAAAGTTGTTACCGAGTTCCGAGATTTTCTGTTTGTTCCGCTAGGTGGTAAATAGATTGGATGTGAATGCCGTGTCGGTTCGGCTACAAAGTGTATTTGAACCGGTAAACAGAGCAATTTGTTCTAGTTTTATAACTGTTCTTTAGCTGATGCCATTTTTTGATAATATTAAGTGATATGTTCTAGCGTTCAGTGTATTGTCGTTAATTCTATTCTGACAGGGCTTTATTTTCAAAAATATTGCGAAAACGATCGAATAATACCTCATGCATCGTAAACGGAATTGATTGATGTCATACACAAACATCTGCAACGGAAGTCATCTTTCTTATTATCATTAGAGCGGAAACAACAGGAAAAATCTTTCACACAGTTCTTCGCTCAACCGAAAAACTCAACCCGGAAACACTCCGCCGCAGCCAGAAATTCGTAAAGAACGTGACAAAAAGCAGCCAACAACATCGCGTGCAGAACGGTCCCAACCCAACCCGTGTTGATAACAAAACGCAGACGATGAGCAGAGCAGCAGGAAGAATAGAACGATGACTCTCGTGGGATCTTTTGCGGAAGACGTACACGGACACGGAATATGTAGCCGGTATTCAAAACTGCACCTGAAATTCTCGTTGACGCACTTTTTATTTCCGGGCACTAGGCATTCAAAGAATAAACAACAACCTCACACGAATTTCTGCCTGGATGACACAATGCGCTGCTTTGATGTGAACGTAGCAGTACCATCTCGGGGGGCGTTCTGTGCAGTCAGTCAACCGTTGAATTGCTCGAATATTATGTAGCATAATTGGGTTCGCAGACGGCAGCAGCAGCAGCACCGGAGTAGCTACAACGCTAAACGAGCGATTTTGTTTATGGGCTACGGGCAATTATGGTTCATGGCGAAAGGCTATCCGAAGGCACCTCGAAAAAGCCCACCGCTGCGCCACCATCAAGGCGCTAGCGTTAATTCGTTGTGTTTTAATGTCGTTAGCCGGCTTATGCGGTGGTCGGTCGCATGATGTAGGTGGGTACAAGCTGGTGCGAAATTTGCGCACTTTCGCGCTTTCTAGCATGCGACTTGCCGATTAATTAGCGTGTAAATTGGTGGCAGACGCGTGCGTTTTTGCTGCCCAATCTAGTCAGTCGATAGCCACATGTAGTAGCATGTGCAATCCGATTATAATTAGTTCGCAGATACTCCTGCGCTTGGCTGTTCATTCAACTGCGGCAGGACTGGCTGTTTTCGGTTAAACTGCTCCACGGTGTGTAGTTTGTGAATTGAGGGCATGAAAAGTGAGAATCGCTATTGCAGAGTTTGGTATTCTCATGCATTGAAGAATGCGCTGAAGCTTGACACATATATTAAAGGTAAATTATTCAATTAACTTTATTCAATGGGCTATCATTAAAAAGAACCATTAGCATCAAAGGTAGCAGAGGCATTTCTGATAAGATGAAAGTTTATCTAAAATATGAATAATGAAGTTCCGTAGCCTACGGACACACACAAAACTTACTCTATGCAAATCGCTGATACTCTCTGTTTCTCTGTACAGGAATGAGGCGTGTGGTCATTGATAGAGAGCAACTATCGAGTTCTCGGTACATTTTACAGAGGAATTCTGTGCACTGCAGCAATATCCGGTCGCCCATTGAAAACGGAGAATAGCGAAGGTCAATTGACCGCAAAAGCAACAAGACAGAGTCTCTATGCAAAATTTGAGATCAATCGGGCATGATCAAACGTTCGTACAAAATGCTCGATGTTAAAAAAATAAACTCCGAATTTCTCCAATATCAAATTTCTTAATACATACAAACATTGGTTTTTGCCAGTCATCGATCGATGATCATCGATAAGTTTGCACCTGTGTACAAAATTTCGTGCAGGCGTTCAACCTTAAACTTGCTTTGCCTTTGTGTACAGGTTCGCCTCGAACACCGAACCCAAGCGATCGATGTGCAAACGTAAGTTTAAACACCGTGTACGTACACCGTGTGCGTACACAAGAAAGGCACACACAAAACAGAATGAGTCAACACTGGTGATGATGAGTGATAGAAAGAGAAAACTAGTGTCAAGAACCTGTGTGTACGAACACCGCGTACGTACATGGGGTTCGGTTGTGCAGACGAACTTGTGTACGTGTTTTGGTATGCATTAGCGCGTTCGAGTTTGCACACAAAATGTGGGTTAAAGATGAGCACAGAACTAGAGCGAACATGGTGTTCGATGTTCATTTGGGAAGTCTGGTTTTTGCATGTATTTTATTATTATAGAGTAGGGTGTCCCAAACTAACATCATGTTAAAAAAGTCATTGAGCTCACTTCTTAAATGAAAAGTTAGGGTATTATGATCACTTTCTTCTTCGGAATGAATTTGATAAAACCGGCCCTACTAGTGGCAAATTTTGATTTTTTCGAAAATGGACCGATTTCTGAACTGTCTTAGATTTTTTTCAACATTTTTTTATTTTTCTGAGGATCCAAATGGAGAAATTTGGTTGGTTAGTTTGCACAAATTTTGGATTATATGAGTGGCGGATACATTCAAGCTTAGTAAAAAGTGTAATTTTTGGTGTTTTTCATTAGTTTTTCTTCAAAACTGGGTATATAAACAAAAGTATGGGGAACACTTCAAATAGTTGAGCCTATAGAGGAGTAATTTTGCTGAACAAAGTGTATAGCTACGGCTAATGAGGTATGAGTTATTTAAGTTTTTGTTATGCTATTCACCAAAAATAACACTGTTCTACAAAATAAAACAATTCAAATGTGCTTAGTCCACATTTTGTTTTTCGGAAAATAGAGGCAAAATGATCGAAAATCGCATTTCCGTTTGTTTTTAGTACGTTAGGATCAGGTTTAATGAGCATTTCATGAGTTTTTGTACCTTTAATTATAAAAATAAAAATAATGATTGATAATGACGCGAAGTCTCTAATTATTTTTTGAAGAGTTAATTGTCCATTATTACATCTAGAGGGTTAATTAACCAAATTTTTGTATCAAAAGGTATCAAAAGATGGGCTGTATTCTGTTGTAAATTTCTTTTGTAAATACAAATGCTTTGTAATTGACTATTTCGGAATTGAGTGATCTAAATCGTAAAAATCAAATTTCACTCTTCTGCATTTTTCTTCACTCTAAGGTACCTACCATGGAAATGAGACCTTATATACGAAATCTGAATGCGCCAATTAACTCAGCTTTCAAATATACGCCATAACTTGCAACTAACTCCACATTTTTTTTTTTTAATTTTCATGATGTTCAGCCCAGCTAGGTGGTTATTAACACAATAAAAAAATTGCAATGATTCTGATGTACTAGAGACAAACAAAAACGCCATTTTGCATCATTTTCCTTCTATTTTCCGAAAAACAAATTCGAATTGCTTGGGCTTTGTAGACCAGAGTTGTTTTTGATGAATAGCATAAAATGTCAAAAGGTTATTTAACAAAAACTTAAATAACTCATACCCCATTAGCCGTAGCTATACATTTTCTTCAGCAAAATTACACCCCTATAGTTGGCTCAACTATTTGAAGTGTTTTCCATACTTTTAAAATTTTGTGGATATCCAGTTTTGAAGAAAAACTAATGAAAAACATCAAAAATTACACTTTTTACTAAGTTTCAATGGCTCTGCTGCTCTTATAGTCCTAAATTTGCGCAAACTAACTCACCAAATTTCTCTATTTGGATTCCAAGGAAAATAAAAAAATGCTGAAAAAATCTAAGACAGTTGGAGGCACTTCTACAGACATAAATTTGAAATTTTACCCAAAATTGCCCCATTTTCCAAAAAATCAAAATTCGCTACCAGTAAAGAGCGTTTTAGCAAACTCACTCCGAAGAAGAAATAATTCCTAATACGAAGAAGAAAAAATTCCTAAAACCTAAACTTTCATTTAAAAAGTGAGCCCGATGACTTTTTTTAACATGATGTCATTTTGAGACACCCTATTATAGAGGTTTTAACCTTAAGGTCATTCGCTTCTTTATTTGGGTTAGAAAAATCTCTAACTTTATGTGCGGGGTTGGGAATTAAACCCAGGTGAGCTGCGTACAAGGCAATCGATTTATCAACTACGCTGTCTCCGCGCATCCAATGGCACACCGTATTAGAAAAAAATGCTTTTTGGTCGTTTGTAAATTGTCTTCTTTTTCCGATTATATATCCGCATTTATTCACTCTAGAATCAATTTGCGAGACATCTTTGGAAGGAAATTGTTTAAGGAACCTAGAAAAGTTATCAGTGGTCTAGCCAAATATGCGATTTGTCCAGCTGCATTATTTGAAATGCATTTATCTCGTGATGCATGTATTTTAAACTTGAAAATTCTAATTCCATCGTGTTCCTCAGGCATAAATAAGGGCATAATTACACGAATTAATTGTTTTGGTTGGAGCAAAATTCCAAATATCTTGAAAACTATCGCATTTTAGAAGATTTTTGTTAAATGCATTTTGATTTAAAATGATACTTAGACTTATACTTAGACTATATTGTCAATTAGTATAAAATTTAAAAACATGTATAAAGTTATTGTTAGAAATTTTTTTTACCAATTTTTCTCTTTATGTTTTTGTTGACAAAATATAAAAAATTTAAAAAAAATTGCAATTAAAATTTTTAATATTAGTTTTTTTTTGTAAAATATGACAACATATTTTTTTCAGTGTATATTTTTCTCGTGAAGAAATATTCATTTCCTGTAACTCGTTCTCAGCAAGTTTTGCTGTATAAAATAGAGTACCCGACTTAAAATATTTGGAAATTAGTGCACGTAGAAACATCTAAGCCCTTTTGAAAAATTGCTCTTGTATCAAAATATTTCAATCGTCAGAAAAAATCATGGAGATTCATAAACCGAACACATCTGCAAAGTTTCGTTCGAATCGACGATGGTCATATTTTGCGGTCGGCCGGTTTCTCATGGAATCCCTCTGTAATAATGTCTAACTAATATGTTATTTTTGTTGATTTTCGGCGAAACTCAAAAGCATGCGGGAATCTGTAGACGACCAAAATTAAAATTACAAACGCGCTAGCATACACGGTATACACACCTCCACGCGATAAAAAGAACGCTCAGGCGTTTCGCGATAATACAAATGCGGTTGCAAACGCGATATTTCACGCATACCTACGGAACACATTCACCAGGCAACAAGTCTCAGGGTGCCATAGTTGGAGATTCCATGGATCCAGTGAGATACGAGAGCTTCCTTCCTTCATCTTAACTCTACATTCTAAATTAAATATCATAATGACGACCCATGCGAACATTCAAAAACCTCGCCAATGTGCGAACAGCCGTTCGCTACTCGGTTCACAGAGGCGGGTCTTTGAACAAAAGTCAGACAAAACCAAAAATGTTTCCCAATCTGATGGTGATTTTGGGGTGCTGAGTTCATTTTTAATTTCGAAAGTTATAAAAGATTATATAACTTTTCCCATACAGTGTTTTCGAACCTTTCTTATAAGTACAATACCATTTTTATGGTAAATCTTTTTTTTACTGATTAGCTATATCAATAACAATGCAATTATTGGATAAAACTATTTTCAATGTCTACATAAAGTGTTCGTTTGCGTTTTATTCAGCTATTTTGCACTAATTACCATGCTCCTCCATATAAGCAAACATTTAAAAATGTCGATTTTATACTCCTCCAGACCAAAAAGGGGCACAACAAGACCCTGAAATTCGAAAAGTAGAGATGATTTCCCATAGAATGTATAATAAGTAACCATTCCGAACTGTTTCACCTGATTGTACAGATTACATTTGTAAAAGGAGTATTTGTTGTCAGGCCACTTAATATAAATATGTAAAAATAAAACCTAGTTCGAATCAAATTTGGCGAACCTGTTGAAATGATTACAAAGTTCTTTAAATGCCTTTTAAAATTGAACTAGTTGTGCTCAAAGTGGATTAAAATTGAAAGGACAACATGTTTTTGAAATAAAGATAGATACTGTAATTTGGAAAATGAATTTCATTAGAATTTTCTGACACAGCGACTTTTAAATTGCTATTAAAAATCTAATTTTCATTTGGTGGTCACAAAAGTTAGGGAATATGTCATTTAATACATAAGAAACCTCGGAAAAAATATCTATTTGAAACATAGGTTTTGTCCGGTTTGCTGCCACTGTTCGGTTATATAAACGAATCAAACGCGCGAAACTACATACGTTCTAGTATACATGATATAAAATAGCCACGCGATTAAATACTTTAACATTGAAACGCTTGAGTCCTTCGCGATAATATAATTCTGTCCACGCATGCAAATATGCAATCGGTATCATCCGCGCACACCTACGCCCACTGTCTCACACACATAAAAACGCTGCTGTAATCAAGTTAATGTTTTAGCACTTACCAGTATACAAACGCGGTCTCGCTTTAACCTAGGCTTATTAGCCAGGGCAAGGAGTAAATTCTTCTCTCCCATCCCCAAGGACCAAAGGAGTGACATTAACCTTCTTAGCCTAGTCACTCCCAACGATATATCCCAATCTCCTATAAACTGAAACGGTCGGTACGGTTGTCCTCGTTTCTTCCTCATTCAAGATTCAAAACGATTCGTTAGTTAAATTATTCATTAAATGAATAAATTAATTGCCGCATAGTTTTGAAACACCTTTTAACCCAACTCTGCAGTGCAGAGTCTGCATAGTAGGCCTGGCCGTTTTAATATTTGCGACATATTACACATAATATTCTTCAAATATTGATGTTGACAAGAAAAACACTAAAGAATAACTGCGGGGTTTTCCAGGATGCTTTTCAATACTGGATGTGTAAGGGTTAGAATAGAATAGAATTACGAGTATACAAACGCGGTCTCAAGTGGGCTAATGCTAACGTCCGTCTGCAGACTATTAGGAATCGATTACGTGCTGAAGCTCTCAGATTTGGTTCTCGCCTTGCACCTTCAACTAAAAAAATTAAGCTACTAACGCATCAGATTTCGCATTTCGCGTGTCTCAATTTGTGCATTTTCAAAATCAAAAATACTAGTTCAAAAACTTTTTTTTACGGTGTACATCACATACTCTCGAAGTGGTCAACTGTGGTATCTACCAAGAATTTTTGTAACATAATACAGCGCATGTTTTAAAAAAATATTTTGGAACTAATAACGAATAATGAACTTTTAAAAAGTATCTATTATTTAGATATTCGATATTTGCATCAAAGTTGTTGAGGATAATATTAGAAACAAATTTGTTAAAAACATTATTGCTCTATGAATTCAGGGTATCGAAATATATTAGTTTCTTTGGAAAAAAAACTTTTAATCCACCTAGTGGTGCATTTTTAGAGTGATTGTGCGCACGAGATGCTATGTGTCGACACTGAAACATCGCTTTAAACCGGGGGGTCCGGACGCTGCCAAAAAATTTCAACTTGTTAAGAAATTGTAAACTAGTTTTAATTTTAAAGTAGCACCCATCAGTGCATACTCCTACCTAAGCCTATATAAGTCAAAAAATAACAGGATTGGGTTGACGATTTTTAGAGTGATTGTATAACCTTTCTATATGAGAAAGGCAACACAAATAGTTTTTTGGCATAAATGTTTAGGATAACTCTTACATTTATTTGACAATGAAACACACATTTTGATCCACGGTATAAGTCTCTTCAAAATACAGTAAAATATTTCTATCGAAGAAATTTGAATTTAAAGAAATTTCGCAAACATTGTGCTATATCTGGATATGCTCCGTACATTGAACTCTCATTTCATCAACAAATAAGCTTCTAATATCATTCTCAATAACTTTAGTGAAGACACCAACTCCATTATTACTTCTAGGTGAATTTAATACCAACATTATTTTAGGAAGAGATTCGCTGTATAATGGTCCTTCCAAGAATAAACTGAACCTCCAAAGTTAACCGTTTCGGAACTATGGGATCTTGACCGCAAAAAATTGTTTTTCTTTCGAGAGTTGTCCAACTGGAGCAGTAGAGCTAGGCTCTCGGAAGGGATTCCCGTCAAAATCACTCACTACAATTGCAGACGAGACGGGAAATGTCATCCACTAAAACACTCCTACTTAAGGTCAATTGCAGCGGGCTGTGATTCTGATTGTGATATTGAGTGTAAGGTTTAGATGTGCGGGCGTAGGGACTTTACTGCCGCGCGGGAATGAGCGTTTATTTGTGCGCACTTTAGAGCGCGTTAATCAGTTTATAAGTGCTATAGCGTTCCCTAAATTATCGGGGCGTGAAATCTTGGACCTAGTTGTGTGTGGATGATCGCGATTGTATGTTCGTCATTGTGTATCATCGCGAAAGGCGCGAACGTTTGTAAGTTCAGGTGTTCGATCGCGTGGATGTTTGTATGTCGCGTGTGCTAGCGTGTATGTAACTTCGTGTGTATAAAGTTGGTTTTATAACCGTCCATTTGCATATTACCGTGAATCTGATGCTTAAGTTTCTGTGTACGGCTCAAATGCTAGAAGAGAGTGAGTTTTCCCATATCACTAGAGTTCGTGGTCATGTCGCCATGGAACGTGTTGTCTAATGGAAATGAGACATTTTATTGGTCCAACTGAAGGCATGAACCTAGGCTGCTACAGCTAATTGTAGGGACTTCCAGAGCTAATTGTAGGATCGGTTCCGACAGCATGAAGTAACAAGTTACTTTACGCTTGTCCGGACATGCCGTAGACTCAGGAGATTCGCATTTCTAATGCCAAAAGACCCTGACTCCTACGGTAGCAGACAAAAAGTTAAGTCGCCGGTGAGCTCTAAGCTTGCATATATGATCCTTCCACGCTTTTCTAAACTTTCTCCCTTCAACACCTTGCTCTCCCTTGAGTACTATGGCTCTAAATATTGAAAAATATACTTCACCTTCCAGTCCCTTGCTAATTAAATGCCGAAAAAACTGTTGACAAACGGACTTCCAGACGTAACTGATTCCTGATCGCGCGAACACGGGCGTTTGTTCGCTCTTGAAACCGCGTTTCTAATTGTGTGGTTGCTAAAACATTCACTTAACCACCGTGGCGTTACTTTGTTTGCAAGATCGTTGGTATGTGTGGATGATCACGAAGGGCTCGAACGTTTGTATGTTAGCGTGTATGTAATTTTGCGTGCGTAAACCGCATATAACATATAACCGTGGCCATTCGCATATTCGCGTGTATTCTTGAATGATCGCGCGGATCGTAAATCTGATGATTAATTTTCAGTGTACACTTCAGATATCAGAAGAAAGTTCCCCCACATCACTAAAGTTCCCGGTCATGTCGCCAGGGAACGTGTTATTTAGTGAACATGAGCATCATTTTTTTATTCGTCCAACTGAAGGTATGAGTCTAGCCTGCTAGGACCGAGGGTTGAGACTTCTGAACGTGACCGATTCATGATCGCACTAGCGGTGGGTTAATTCTTGAGATTGTAAATTTATAGGTGTTTAAACGGTAATTCAGTTAGCGGTGTGTATTAATTTTGGCGTGATCGCGTGCGTAAGTATGTGTGGATGATTGCAATTGCATATTCGCGTTTGTGACCAGGTTTAGATAATCGCGAATTCCACGAGCGTTTGTACATTTGGAATGAGAGAAATTGTGAGTAAATATGAAAGAATATCAAATTGATTGTGTTAGTGCGTTTTAGTATGAATCTAATTTAAGATATAGTAATAAAAGGAAAAATAACATACCAAATAAAGAACAAAAAGATGCAAAGAGATTGAGTAGAAGCGTATAAATTGACAAATATTATTGTTAGTATACATGAGTAGTGGAAAAGCGAAGTAATAGCAGTTCAACAAAACAGACTAATGAAGTAGATGAAAAGAACACATGTAACATGCAATCAAACTACTTTAACTCGTCTAAATGCAAATGCTATTTATTTACCATTAACGACAATTGCAATCTGTTAGAATTTCATTGTGCTATGCTGACCGGGAATGGATGACTCACGTGCGTCGGTAAATTAATCGTAGCTTAATTCCACTCCGATCTTCTCGAATGAGCCGAATCGAATACACGAAATGAACACTGAAATAAAGTGACTAACAAATCCTAGGAAGGATTACCCACTATTCTATCATATAAGCCAGTTCTGCATCCATTTCCTGAAACAGCTTTCATAAATACTCAGATGAACACATACACAGATAGACATATAGATAAGAGGCTTCTTCTGTAACATTTCTTTATTTGGCCTGTGCACGATGACGAAGTCGACCGATAAATCGACACATAATGACCCCCACTGCGAGCCGTGTCCGCCAACAATGCCATGAAAATGTGCTACAATGTTTGCAAACACGGCCCACAGCAAAAGTCAAGCACAGGCTTATGGTTGGTCGCTAGTTAGGGCTGGTGCAGAATACGAAAAAGCACAAAATAAAAAAAAGCACATAAGCCCTCCTGCTCTCTTCGATGCACCACTATGGAGGTGTAACGCAAAAACTCTTAAAGATCTTAAAGAAGTTTTCTGTTGGAGATTCTTTAGCACTGATGCACGCAATATGCTTGATGATGTTTGCAATACCGTCAAACCAACCAACCTAGGGGAGGGTTTGACCGTAAAAAAATGCTTTTAGACATTTATTGCAGTGTTCTTGACTTTAAAAGTGCATAACTTGAGAACGCGACCTTGTATTCAGAGCTAATTACTCCATTTAACTCAGTACTTAAATGTACACCATGTCACTTTTTCCACTATTCTCATTCTACTTTTCGAAATACAATTCGGATTTCGATCCCGGAAGGCACCTCGGTGAACTTCCAAGAGAACCTTTGCCCACCATGCTTTATTCTTCTTCACGATTAGCTATTTAGGATAGCTTGACTCGTTAACTCATCCTCTACAGCGAGATCGGTTGGTGCTCGGATCCTTGTTGCTTAGTCGGGGTAGCGAGATTCCCTATATTTTTAACATGTAACACAGCTTATCTAATCTATAACCACAAATAATAATGTTCTTGTGTATAAATTGAAGAAGATTTACAAATTAATGGGCTTACTGGAGAATAGTGGGTCGTATTACCCTAACAATACACTCTATGGTTAATGTTATCAATAATAGGTATTTTTGCAATCAGTGCTAAATTGTTATACGATTGAAACTATGTCTAACGAAACGACCAATTCGGCTAAAAAACGTTTAACTTAACGACTCATTCGGAAAAATGGCTTTTGGTGAAATTACCCATACTCGAAAAAATGTCTGGAAACATACTTCATTCAAATACAGTGAACCGATTTTATCAGCGTCCCACGAAAAACCGTTTGATGGGCTCTAGCAGCAGATGAACCATGTCAAATGCGAGTTAATCCTTGATTGCGTATATTTTCTTAGCTTAAGGGGGTCCTCTTATATAATTGTGCAAAAAGTACCTGATGTTTGATAATTTTTTTTAAGAAGTAAATTGACTTAGACGTGTGGACTATTCTGCGAAATGTATATGGGCCATTCCATGCGAAGTGAGAAAAGAAAACTTGAAATCGACCTTCACGGATTTGAACCAAATTTGGAGGAATTGTTCATCTAGGGCTGTTTAGGTGAAAACAGAGATATTTTCGAGACGCTCACCACTTTTGTGCAATATGACGTACGGGGCTTTTCGGACCCACTATTCCGTCATCTACCGTTCAGCGGCTTGCGGCTGCCCACGCCATTGCACACGCCACAGCAAAGAAAACACTTGGGCCTCCAATCGGCAGCTGTGACATACCAGATTAAGTTTTTGTAAAACAATTTTTGTTTGAGTGTCTCTTGTAACTAATTCATAGGTAAACATAGGTAATTCCATTGTAAAAAAATTAAAGAAAGATGATGGTCTGAATTGCCCCGTAGGGAGGTCCGAATTACTCCTACATTGTAAAAGGATGGATAAACGTAGAGGCTTGCAAATCGTCGCCTAGCGCTGCCATTAAGTGGTGTAAATGAACCTTTTATGGCACCAAAATGTAGCTGAGGTTTCAAACTAACAATTAGGACTTTTGACCTTTAATTTTTTCACATCTATCCACCTAAAAGGCGATTTGCTTAAGTAGGTCCGAATAGCCCCGGGTTCCCCTATATTTTGTTTAATTTTGGAAATTCTAATACCATCGCGTTTCTCAGACATTTTTACATATAAAACACTTATCATTTCAATATAATATGAGCGCATCCTGAGATATACCGTTTTGAAGGGAAAAACCCGCATTTTCTCATACAAAATACATTTTTATTGGCTAAAATTGAGAAAATCTTCAAACGGTCATAAAAATCGACCCTGATCTGCTAGAAACAAACCAAAAACTTAGTTTTTCATCAGTTCTCGTCTACTTCACGAAAAATTATGTTTGACCTCAGAATACTCAAGTTGGTTTTTTAGTGTTGTGCGCTTGCGATTTTATATGGGAAATTGCGGTTTTTTTTCTTCAAAACGGTGTATCTCAGGATCCGCTCAAATTATATTGAGATTATAAGTGTTTTTTATGTAAAAAATGTCTGAGGAACACGATGGCATTAGAATTTTCAAAATTAAAATATTTGTATTGAGAGAAAAATAACATTTTATTATTTAACTAAAAAACCTATTTTAATCCACCTAGCGGTGCAATTGTGCCTTTCTCAATCATGAATCACGAGAATGTGTGCGTTGTTTATATTCATTAAAAGAGTTCGAGTTCTAAAATTTTGAGAAAAAAAACAGCCACGGTAATATTGAACTGAAACATTCGAGATAACATAAAATCTCGACGTTTCATGCATTTTAAAGATGTTTGGCATCAAAAATACGAATTCGATTTCTGAAATTTCATGGGGTCCCCCCTTTGAAAAAAAAATTTGAGTTCTGGCTTATATGGGTATTTCATATGTGACCATACGATTTAGTCTATATTTCCGGACCCATATAAGCGATCCGTACGAAATTTTATAGACATCTGTGGGGATATTATAGCTATCATTTGGAACTAAGTTTGTGAAAATCGGCCCAACCATTTCAGGGAAACTGATGTGAGTTCGTAAATTTTGAAAGATGGCCGCTTTTCCCGGGCACTTCCGGAACCGTCTATGGTGGTCAATGTAGTCAACGAAAGTTTGGTTGGCCGTCGGTGACCTAGAACAGCAAATTTAAGTTGTTTGAGAGACATTTTAGCGAAATTTTTACCTTTTTTGCTTTCATCGGAGTATCGGTTTGAATCACAATTTGCTATGTGATCGCACGCCACAACCTGTAACTCCGGAACCGGAAGTCGGATCGGGATGAAATTAAATAGACATTTACGGGGACGCAATACCTTTCATTTGAGGCCAAGTTTAGTCGAATCGGTCTAGCCATCTCCGAGAAACCGATGTGACTGTTATTCTGAATTTAGATACTTCCGCCGGGGCTTCCGGAACCGAGGATGGTGGCCAATGTGGCCAAATAGACTTTGAATGGATGTTAGTGATCTAATACTACAAATCGAAGCAGTTGTGGTCATATTTTGGAAAATTTTTCACCTTTATACATTCATTGCAGAATTTATTAAAATCGACATTTTCTGCGTGTTCGTACTTATCACCCTGTAACTCCGGAACCGGAAGTCGGATCCATTAGAAATTCAATAGCAGCCTATGGGAACGTTGCACCTTTCATTTGAGACTAAGTTTGTCAAAATCGGTTCAGCCATCTCTGAGAAAAATGAGTGACATTTTTGGTCACATACACACACACATACACATACACATACATACATACACACACAGACATTTGCCGAACTCGACGAACTGAATCGAATGGTATATGTCACTCGGCCCTCCGGGCCTCCGTTAAAAAGTCGGTTTTCAGAGCAATTGCAATACCTTTCTATTGAGAAAGGCAAAAATCGTATAGTTGGCAGCACTGCCGCCAAAAATTAATATTTTTTTTAGATTCCTTGAACAATTATCTTCAAAAGCCATTTTGCGGTTTGATTCTTGAGTAAATAGAACCAGAGATATGATCGAAAGAAAATCAAGGGTTTTGTCAATTTGCCAAAACGGAGTGTGCTCCCATGACCCGAGGGCTTCAATTGACACAAAAATTTGGGTTTTTATATATTGGCCTTAGATGAATAAATTTGGTTCTAATCCGTGAAGGTCGGTTGCACGTGCCTTGATCACTTCGCGTGGAATGACCCATATTAAGGTTTCATCTATAAAATCAAAATTTTTGAGTGTATGTTGTCAAAAATGGCGTCCAAAATGGCGGCTCCATCAAAAGGTGTTTTGAAAATCGACCTCATCTGCGGGCACGATGCAGGTCACAATTCGTCGTCTACAAGCATAAAACCAAAACGATCTTGAAAATTACATTCCATAGAGGCACCCTAACCTAAAAAATATAAAAAAACTTGGTTATAGAAAGAAAATGGCAGGCACTTGAAAACAAAGTATCGTTTTTTGCATGATTTTTTCTATTTTGGCCGGTTGTAAAAAATTGTTAATGATCAAAATATTGCGATTTTGAATGTTACAGCGCCGGAGTTGTCTTCTTTTAGGTGGGCAACCCATGAAGTTGATTGGTTGAATAGTTCAAAATGGAGGATGCCCGCAGATTTGAAAAGACCTTTTACTGGAGCCGCCAATTTAGACACATTACGCACAAAAATTTTGATTTCATGGATTAAACCCTAATAAACATTTTGCAGAATAGCGCACATGTGTATGTCATTTTACTTCTTCAAAAAAAATTATCTAACAATAGGTACTTTTTGCACAATTTTATAAGAGGGCTTAAAGATGCAAAATATAAAAATATAAAAATTTCGATTTTTTGTTTGAATTTTGCACTGAAAGAGAAATGTATACCAAATAATCAGAAAAGGTTACAGTTTTGCCAATGTACATATTTTGTCAGCTGATTAAAATGGGTCTTCGTTGTATTATGTTTACAGAAGACAAACTAGCAAAAGAAAAAGCAACAAAAAAATCGAAAAAAATGTATAAGTAGTAAACAAATCGAGGCTACAACCAAAAAGATGGGTGTGTAATGTCGTAGACATATCAGAAGTGAAGTAGCACTTTAGGCTGCTAATGGGAATGCAGCATTTTTTGCCTTTGGCTGGCTTGATAGCGCTGATAAAGGCTAACTTGTCTGCCAAAGAATAAAGAATCTGTTTACTTGTTTACTAAATCTGTTACATTGCAGAAAAATCAGTGAATGTGGTAACCCTGATGCGAGTAAATACCAATGCTACCGAAAATCCATAACATCTATCACGCATTTCACCGCCCGGACATTATTATAAACATGTTGCTCGTTTGACACGCGAGCAACGAATGTTATACACTTGACTTGTATATATAACCTCCAAATATTTGACTGGGTCCCTTAGATGCTACCTATTGACGGCTCTGTCTGATTTTTCTCGTCGCTTTCGAAAGGTTTTCTGATAAACTGTTTTTGCTATATTTATAGTGACCGTATATTATGTAAAATTGAATACAAAACACTTTCCGATCATATAGCGCAGAAATATAGCAATTTCTTTCAGTTCGATGAAAGTTATTCACATTTAGAAATCGGAAGTATATAGCAGCAAAAAATTTTGAAACGGGATTCTAATATTGTAACGTTGGAAGTAGTCTGCTTTAAAACTATCGATTATTCTCACGATGAGAATGTGAAGTAATTTTGAGCGGCCCAAAATAAGCATTACCGGCACTGCAAGTCTTGTTTTGTATGACGGACATACGCGCGCGCGTACTTTATAATTATTCTATCTACTAGGAAGTACAAATAGATAATGATAAGAACGAATTTACTATTTTGGAACAAAAATTTAGAAAGTCGGATGAAGCAGTTCTGTTGTCGCTCCTTACCGAGCAGGAACCTAGTGCATCAATTATTAGCTTCTGCAGCAGGATGCTACACTGCCTTTAGGCTGGGTTTGTCCGGAGCAAGGTAATAGTGATATTAACCGCCTGGTGGACACGAGCCCCCGCCTCAGTGCGTGACACTCGAGTTGATAAAGCAAAACAATCAAATGCGTTTCGTCAAACGACGGACTAAAGGCGCCCGACAGAGAACGAGCTTGTTTGGCACGGCTTGCACAATTTTGTCAGTTTTGTGCAAATGTCTTCATTAAATCGCACCATCAACACTTCGCCTAGGACAGTTGCTATAGCATGGCACAAAATGCCAAAAAACCAGATGCGAGTTCCTTCTCCTTGATGACTCCCTCCCTTGAAATGAAACGCAACGAGTGTCCAAAAACAAACAATCGTTTTTGCGAGTGAATGACCGGACAGGGTCAAAATTGCGACTACCCTGCTCTAGTTGACACCGATTTATGATGGAGGTATAATTTGACAAACTGCTTTAGATTGGTCGACATTGATTTCGAATTAAAACCATTCTATCTTCCAGTTTGAGGTTCAGGAAATTAACTCTAACGTACTCATCAATTGTCGAATAAATAACTTCAATCATACATCAGTACTTAAACTTTTAATTACCAACTGTAACATTGTCGTTAAAAGAATTTCATATTCGCAAATAAACTCAAATGTTGCATAATTTGCCCTAGGTAGAGTGAAACGTTTCAGTTTTCTAATTAAGATTTTATCTCTTTTTAACGCGTGTATTAAGCGACACACCTCAGCTTTAATGACCCTCGGTTGAGTTCGTCTCCTAGCGTTGTGGTAGTCAAAGCAGTCTAAAACGTTTTTCACAATGTATCTAAAATGTGGTTCCAAATAGATGCCGGACTACGCCACACGCATGACAATCGTTCGAATGAAAGAAAAAAAAATCGATTTATGCCAGATCCTATCCTAGTGGAACGGAAAAAGTAAGGGGGTACATTTCGAAACGGCTACTATTTTGTGCCATGAAATCCATATACACACCCCACCCGATCGTGCGTGTGATACCCCATACGTTCATTTAATAGGTGTCACTGCATGTGACGTAGCACTTTTATCACGTGTGGGTTTTCCGGATGACGGCTCCGACAATGGAATCCGCAAATTTGCGATGACAGTTTTATTGTACGGGATGGGTGCTCTGTGGCACATTTTTTTTGCTCGCATCAAACGAAAGTCGTATGAATGATGATTTGAACGTGTCTTTGTTATTTTCTTTTCACTCTATTGTGCTTCGTCAGAGAAGCAAAAGAAGAAAAAAAAACAAACCACCGTTTATCATTTTTATTGCTCGGTACGTCACTATTTGCTCGGTGCACTCCAAGCATACATAAAGGCGTATGGTTTTTTGCCATTGACTGCATGCAAATTGAACTATTGCGCCTTCACTGAAACTGTTGATATATGTATCATTTTTCATATTTTACTCTGGAGCAGATTTAAATTCAACGAGGGCCAAACTGTACTGCATTCCCCTAATTCGCGCTGTAAACTGTAATGAATATGAATGAATAACATTAGAACCGACAGTCTTACAATAAACCAACGAAAACTTTTTTGCCCCTAAATGTAGACGCGAAACTCTTGCCCGCTTGAAACGGGGGTTCGGTTCAGAAATCCGACACATCTCGCCGTGGAATATAGCTCGTAGCAGCAGCACCAGCAAGTCGGCACAAAATGCTTACCGTCAAAAAAAGAAAAGCTTGCTTTATGTTGCTTTCTTTGTTTCATTCGTGACCTTGAAAAGTAGCTTGACGGCCGCGCGGTGGCGGCGACGATGAGCTTGAACGTGGTCAAGAAAAGATGGGGCCGGCGGGGATCTTAATATATAGTAAGAGCCCTGCTGTGCTCATTAGATTACGCTGCGAGTGGTGGTGGAGGGAGAATTTCCTAGTGTACTCGGCAACATCCAACCAACTGGCGAAATTGCTTACGCTGCACAGTGGGATCGTTCTGCAAAAATGTGGTTAACAATTTTTTGAGGTAGAATACCTACTTCTAACTTTTCAATACTGGGGTTCCGTTTCAAAAAATTCTGCTTAGGAAATTTCCTAGTTTTTAAATGCGAATAACTTTCGTTCTAATCTAATGAAATCGCAATATTTTTGCACTATCTGATCGGGAATATATGCACTTGTTTTGTATTCAATTTCGCAAAATGTACGACTAAAACCGGATTTTTAAAATATTCTTTGAAAACTGACGGGAAAAATGCGAAATTTGCAAGCTTATTTTTGGAAGAGCCGTTTAAAAGGAACATCTAAGCGACTCATCACATACGGAAAAGTATTTTATACAGGTCACACGTGCTTGTTTTGTATTAGTCGATGCTCATTTGCCAAACGAGCAACATGTTGAGTGTATTGTCCGGACGGTACAATAAGCGGTAGACGCTTTGGATTTTCGGCAACGTTGAAATATGCACACACTCACATCTAAGTGACTCAAACAAATACTATTTTTTTAGGATATTTTATGCCATTTATTATAAACCAGGTTTAGAATACAACGTCGATCAAATGATCACCCCTATTTGATACGCAAAAGCAGCTCTTTTGTGGGCATTTTGTATAACATTGGACAGTATTTCGGGCTTAATCGCAGGCATTTCAGCTCGTATATTAGCTTTAAGTTCGTCAAGGTTCTTAGGTTTGCTAGAATAAACTTTTCAAGTAACCCCACAGAAAAAGGCTGGGACTTTTAAATCCGGAGAACGAGGAGGCCATTGCAAATCGCCATTTTTTGAGACAACGCGTCCTGGGAATTTGCTCTGCAAGAACCTGATTGTAGCGGCTGCGGTGTGGTAAGGAAAATATAAGTTTTTCAGACCTTTTTTCTGAACAGACAAGGTGCACCCAAATCCTACGGTAGCGTGCGCCGTCGATACTCTTTCTCTCTTTGAAAAAATAAGGACCGATGATTACACTAGTTCACAAACCTTGGGTTAATTGCATGAAGTTAAGAAAAAAGGTGTTTTCTAAGTCAATTTTGGGTCGCTGAGCACGAAAATCATATCCATTTTCTTTTTCAAAGAACCGTTTCCGCGATTTTTTAAAAAAGGTGTTTTTGAGCACTTTTTGGTCAATATCTCAGGAACAAATCTTCCGATTAACACAAACGACTCACCATTCGAAAGGTATTGATGTGTTCAATCCAAAAATGTATATGTATATAAAAATGTTAGGATAAAATATCAACAATTTAGGGTTAAGAGCAACCAAAGTCAAAAAAAGTAGTGTTTGGTAAAATTAGTTTAATTTTTAGTTGATTTTTAGTTGATTTTTCATAAAAAATAAACCAGCAAAAAATTTTTTTTTGATATTTTATGTGATAGGCAAACTTCTTGCGTGAATTTTAAGCCTAAGATCACGAAAATACTAGTGATGTTATTAGGCACCGAGTGAAAATTGCTCTGTTTTTCATATATCTCTTTTGGTCTTAAATAAGATTACACTAGTTTACAAGAAAAATGAAGTTACGAGAAAAAGTGTTTTCTAGATTAATTTTGGGTCGCTGAATACGAAAACAATACTCTATTTCTCTTTCAAAGAAGTTCGAGTTAAAAAAAACGTTTTTCTTTTGCTAGAAAAATAATTTTTCATTTTTTCAGAATATAATGTGACAGATTTTAACAATTTTAAGGTAATCGCGATAAGCTAAGAAGAAAGGTGTTTCCTCAGTTAATTTTGGATCGCTGAGTACGAAAACCAAGTCCATTTTTTTAAAAGAATCATTTTCAAGATTTCTTTGAAAAGGGTGTTTTTGGGCACTATTTTAGTTATTTGTCAATATCTTGTTCAAATAGGATCCGATCGAAGCAGTTCGAACAGTTGTGCCCTTTCCGAAAATGTATAATATGCGTAGATTAAATCTCGACAAACATATGATTACGGTTTAAAAGCCAGCTGTCAAAATTCTCTTTGAAAGGTAATTTCAGACAAACTGTTACCCGCCAATTACAGATGTTTATAGTAAACAATAGAAAAAAGTTTTCTCTTGCATTAACTGCTATGAACTGCGTTTAGCCAGTAACGGTCTGTCTGGAATTTCCTTTCAAAGAGAATTTTGACAGTTGGCTTTTAAGCCGTAATCGTATGTTTGTCGCGAAAAGTACATTTATTTTGATTACAATCGACCAAAGTAAAAAAGTCTAATGTTCGACCTTTTTTAAAAAATGCATATTTCTAGTAATTTTTTATAATAAAGCAAGGACAGAAGAAAATTTTAATGAGATAAATAATCTTTTTGGATTTAATCCAATGGTAGGATGAAAAATGTAGATGGTATGAAGCACTGAGTAATTGTAACTTTTTATTTTTCGCACAATCATACTTTCGGCTGAAATAATCTTCTATACTTGATAGTTAATGTTTGTGTTGGGTACTGTCTTCTCGAGCTTGCATCCATCCATCCTGCGGTATTTGAATGGTTTTGGATATTTCATTGTACAACTAAGTGCTCTTTTTAAAATGTGGAAATATCGTTGGAAAAGTTTTGTTTTGTCTGTGATGAGTACATATTTTACGAATTAAAGGAATTTTAGCCTTCTGCTTCAACAGGCTTCACAGCAGATTCTCAGTTCATAGAATATTACGTTGCTAGCGCTACGATCCCACTGAGACTCCTTCCCGATAGGGACTCGAATATTTGACGACTGGCTTATGAGACCAGTGCTACACCCTCCAAACCGCCGCTCCAGGGCAGGGTCCGCCAAAATCATGAAATTTCCATTTCGCTCAATGTGCTATAGCATCAACATTTTCCATCCGATGTTAGTGATATTAGGCTTAAAATTAACATAAACATATTATTTGTCATCTTAGATTCTAAAAGGTCCGAAAAAAAGAATTTGTTTTTCGGTGAAAAAATCATTTAAAATTGAGTAACTTTTAAAAATGGAGCACACTTTCAGCCAGTTCTTTTGGTGTAAATCGACTTATAGCTAAAATTGCACTAAATGACGTTGCAGAATTGTGTTTATCTGTCAAAATCGGCCAAAAAATGGCGGTGTTGTTCAATGTTGAAATAGGATACATCCAGATGGCGCACCCTGTATCATTCGGATGTTTGTGATCTTTCGGTATAAAAGATGAGGAGGTTTTACGCCTGCTGGAGAGCGAGATCGATAGAATCTCAGCTCCAGCGGTCTTTTTTCTGTCCCGAAAGAAATAAAGAAACCCATTATTCATTGTAGTGATTACTTATGATGTGTGTGAAGCAACAAGTAGAAATTAATCGAAGGCCTTTCAACGGGAAGATGACGGGGTTTGCCAGTAAAAAGACTACCACTGGGAGGCTCTTAAATTAGTCATTTGAATTGTTTCGATACCCGCAATGCTCATGTGCAGTTACAGTCCTATATGCAGAGCTCTACAATATAGGATTATGCGTTAGCGCAGGAGTCGCTATGGATGCTCGGTTTGAACCTCAGCCAGTAGCGCGGAACTCGGGTTTTAATATGGGAATGATCTGCTGTAAAAGATCGAAAAAATCGAACAGTTTTCATCAAGAATTTCGGTACAACCAATCAGGTAGTACAGTGACGAGTCGCTATACTGATGGATCCATAAGTCCACCATTTTGTGACAGTTTTTATCGAAAAATTCACTAGAAATGTTCAAATATATGTACAAATATAACTGAATTTAGGTATTTTTTCCCCTTTCAAAACTGCGAAAAAATTTACAACCAATCTGTTTGCATGTCGAAGTAGGAATTATTCGAAGGCCTTTGAATGGGAGGATGACAGGGTTTGCTAGTAAAAAGACTACCACTGGGAGGCCGAATTTTGAATTAGTTGTCTGAGCCGTTTCGATACCCGCAATACTCGTGCACATTTGCAGTCCTATATCTAGGACTGTACTTTAGCATAGGATTATGCGTTAGCGCAAGAGTCACTAACGATGCTTAATCCAAAAGATAAAGATGCTTGTTTTAAATCCCAGTCAGTCCCAAACGAAAAAATCGGGTTTTAATCTGGGGATACGCTGTTATAACAGACCGAAAAAATTACAAGGGGCAGCCCTATGGGGTTGCACGAACTGTAGACGTAGGACCATACTACTTAATGTAAAATATTTAATTTCTTAGTACATTTCGAGTAATAATAAATTTCTTACGAATAGTTTATGCACAACCAATCAACATCGAATGTTACATATTGAACCAAACCTTCTTGGTTATCAAGTTATCTCATTTGTAGTAGGCGATCGAATTCAATTAAACTTATTTGAGAAGATCTGAAGAAAGAAGACAGAAAACCGTGACTGAACTAATATCTGAAACTAAATCTTTATAGCACATTTCATGTATAGACCAAGCTTTCTAGTTTAATTTTCCTAAAGTACGTATATAAATGTAGCGAATGCAGTGGTCTTAATCATATCTGTGCTTTCCATCGATCCGCGTAATTTTCTTGCTAAGAAAGTTTTCGTCTTTGCGCAATGAAAGCACAGATTGCTTTCATGCATCCGTTAACAAACAGGGATGCCACATTGAAATCTGTGTTTCGGTCAAAAATATCATTTTATCATCCGTGATAACTGGAACAGGAAAAAATCTGTGATGAATTTCCGAAAAATCTGTGAAAAATCCCAATATTTCCAAAAATCTACCATCTGTGATCAAAAATTGTGAAAAAAATCTCTGACATTACAGAAAAATCTGTGAATATAGTAACTCTGCCAACAAATTAGATATACCTACATTCGCCTCAAACATTGAACCCAAGCGAGTTAACGCTGAAGATGATGGGTAGAGCGAAAGAGACAACTAGTACCATGACCCAATGTTAACCGTGTTTGCAAATGGAGCTCGAATGTACAAGCGATTTTGTGTAGGAATAACTGTGTTCGAGATTGTACATAAAAATGTGCTGGAAACGAGCACAATACAAAAGAAAGCATAGCACTGGATAGCGTACCTCCACAAGCGGTGTAACGGACTTCTCACTCAGCTACACTGGCTGTGGAAACACAGAGCGCAGTGATCTGCTCCGCCTGCCGTTCAACAGGCAACTGAGCTTGTCCGGCCAAATCCGTTCTTTAAATAGTCGATGATGACGTCATTCATAGAAGCGTAGCGCGCTAGGTACACAAATCTGTCGTACCGGGCTTGGGAAGCTCTATCTTCTGTGTGTATATGCGCGATATTTTGACAAGGTTGTATATTATTTAAATTTTTAATACCATGATATAAAAAATCTTTGAATTTATCTATTGGAATCTATTCTTAGAAGTATTTCGGGGGTATTTGTGCAAAAAATTTGAAAATTTATCGTGAGATGGCTGAATTATATGCGTTTAAAATTGGACCACTTTTCATTACATGCCATTTTTGTAGAATTTGCAAAGTGCACCCCCATATCGAAAACAAAAACGTAGTCCTACGTCAAAACAACAAGTTTCCAACAAAAGTTACGATCTGTACTTTTACAACCAATTAGGCACTACAGTGATGAGCCACTATACTGATAAATCAACAAGTACGCCATTTTGTGATAGTATTTCGCAAAAAAATTAATACAGCTTCTCAAATATTTCGAACGATATTAACAGAATTTTCCAAAAGCTAGGTCTTTTCCATCTACTTTCAAAACAAACTGCGAAAAACAGCTTCTTTTTGCCTCCTAAAGCAGGCCACTCTCTTAAGTGGAACCAATTTATTGTAAGCTGAATATGTAATGAAATAGTGTGACATCTTATTTTGTTTATTTAAATATACAACGCAACATTCCCGGATTGTTACTAAACCATTAAACATGCATACAATATTTCAAGGCAAACATGTGAAAAAGGCCTAAATGAGAGTCTCTGTTTGTTTATTAGATTTTTTTGGTACATATTAAAATAATGTTGGAAAATTTTGTGATGAAGCCATGATAATCAAAAGAGAAAGCAAACACAGAGAGACTATCATTTGTACTCAGGCCTTTCTCACATATTTATCTAGATTTCTTCTCAGAAGGGGAAGAACTGGATTTAATCCATTTGTGCATATAGGGCATAACACCTAACGAAAATTAAGTGGAACTTTTTGTGGTTCGAATTCATCTCATAAGTAACTAGCATTAACTTAGGGCCATGTTAGACTATGGAGGAACTTTTGCCGAGACAGACTCTTGCTTCACTAGCCAGAAAACAAGAGTTTGTAGCTAGGAAAGAGGAAAGTGGCTAAATTGAATCTGTGAATGTGAAGGATCATAAACAGTCAAAGCTTTCAAGGGGAATCCAAATAGGTCAGTGAGAGACGTGATGAACAAAACTGCATTTAAGTAAACTATTGTCCAAGGTGCAAAAAATACGTGAAGGACTTCACATGTACAGTGTCCAAAAGGCGCCGAATCGCGATGAACGACAGTGGGGGAATCACGTGCGCGGAAGCTCTACAATCAGCTGTTGACGAAGCCGCATTGAAACTTTTGCGTTCACAGATTTACGACAGCTTCCTGGGCTCCTAGCCTTCACTGCTAGTTATAAGTTCGACGTCCCTGAGGAAGTGAGAAAATAGAAGGTGTCTAAATTAGAGAAAAATAAGGCAATTTGCTCGTGTGGAAAGCAAAGCACCCGTGACAGTCGGAATGGTCAATGGGCAAGTGAACTTGAAAGGGTTCCGGCTAGAAAAGCATCTACTTTCACTTCTAAGGTCTCACGATGGCCCTAAACCTTTCTGGTCAGATTAAGCCTCGTACCATCACTCAAAAAATAAATTAAGAATTTCGTGCCAAAATAGCTTAATCCCCGTAACATACATGAATCTCGTCCATTTGAGAAATACTGGGCCATCATTATGAAGACACTCTGGATGTATTTTAATAAAGTGGAATCGGAGACAGAAATGAGGAAAAAATGAATTTCCCCACGAAAACGAGTTGACCAAAATGTACAAGGCTTCATGAGCAGTATTAAAAAGAAAGTAAGTGCATTTGGATATGATTATGTAATTAAATGAAACGAAAATGGAAAATGTAAATAATAATTAATTTTATTCCCAGAAATTTTGAACACAATTGGTTCAACGGGCGAATTTTTACGCATTTTTTCTTGAGATGCAATTTGATTCCGTACGCTTTAGTTTAGATACATCGTTTAACTTAACCCCAAGTTAGTGGTAGTTACTGATGAACTGAATTCGAAACACAAAAATGGAACCTAACGTGAAACATGATTTTGACCGTCCCTTGTTCAAAACAGTTCCATTGTCCATTGTGTTCTCTTGCTCTACCGTACCTACCAAACCGGGGCTGGGCCAGTAGGAACTACCTCTAGGTACTGTTCACAAGGGCACTAGATGCGTGTGTTTCGTTGCATATTCATGAGCGTAATTACTGCGCTGCAGTCGATGCTAAGTAATGACTTTCTGGGAAAGAACACACACAACAGTGCGCTCGGTTAGTCTACTTTTAGGCGGTTGGCAGCGCTTTCTACTGCGGTGGTTACTTCGGTCGGCGTATTTTTTGACAGCATGTTTTATATTTTGAGGTTTTCCACGAATTATGGCGTGGTTGAAGCTGATAGTTAGCTAGACTTTCGTCTGGTATAGGACCATCCGCAAATGATTATAGCTTGGTGTAGGGTGCAAAACGGGTGGGCGATGTTATGAATAAATTCGAACAATGTTGTTAGGAAATATAATAAATAAATAAATTCGAACAATGTTGTTAGGAATCCTTTAGCCTACTATTTACGCTATCGTAAAATAGTTCTGAAACAACCGATTTTAAAAATATCTAGAAATAACTTCTTTCCTTTTCTAGATCAAGAAATAACTTATGTAATAGTCCTCCTTAAAAATATTATAGGCGTAAAATACATTTATACCTGAGAGGCACAAAACATAAGTCCAGCAGTTCAAATTTCGGTTTCGTCTCTTAAAAATGGCGCTTGACTAAGCTGACAAACTCTGACGAAAAAATCCATACACTGTGCGGACTGTTTGCCTGTATGGATTTTTTCGTCAGTGTCAGCTTACACTTGACCAAGGCACCAGATTAGCGCTAGTTCAAAATTTGTAACACAACTTGTGAACAGACCTAAACGACTTCTAACTTCCGATGTCCCGAAATGTCCGTTTGAGACATGATTATGTTCGATTTCAAAGCGTCTCATCTGCAAACAGAACGTCTCTTTCGGGACATCAGGTGTTAGAAGTCGTTTAGGCGTGTTCACAAGTAGTGTTTACAATTTGGGACTAGCATCAAACGGGTGCCTTCATCAGATTGCCAGATTCTGAGGAGACGAAGTCGAAATAAAAAGTCCTAGTCCTAGAATTCAAACAAATCCAAAACTAATTTTCTGCTGCCATTTCAACCACTTCAATTAAATAAGTTATTTAAATAACCCCCGAATTTAAGCACTTGATTCAGCCTCTCGAGACTAGCTAGCATACTGATTACTGATCTCGCTCGAAACTAGTCCAAATTCTTCTGCTACTGACGTTGTTGTTGACACATCACACAATACAAACCTCACTACCAACCCGTGTTAGCTAGTAGGCAAGTAAACTCCCAACACGTGGATATGATACACCACACACAACACAATCACCAAGCCACCAGTGTCAACGATTTGATTGCGATATGTCCAACCGCCCGCTTGTGGTGGCTTCTAGCACCGGGAAGATGTGTGGAAAGCGGATGAGCCCCCGGAACCGGGTTGGAGCTTGCGGGGCTCTCGCTTTCGGCAGTGTTGTAATACCCTGTCCCTAAGCAATCACAACAGACACACAACAGTTCACTTGTGGCGTTTTTCGTAATCATAGTAAACGGGAAGCGTTAAGTTGTGTATATGGAAGTGTCATTCAGCGGTTTTCGATCAATTGAATTGTAAACAAAATTATTACGCTTAACATTATTCCCGTGTAGAGCGGAATTTTATGAAAAATACACGTTAATTTGCAAAAGTTTTCTATACTGAAATTACAACGAAGCAAACAAATCAGTAAAATACAGGTTTTTTTTCGAAACCTATTAGCCCTTTTGACAAGTTAATATGGACTTCACAACCTTCCAAACTATTACTTTCACTTACCGGATTCGAACTTCTCATTTAACAGAATACTCACGAGCTAGGCTCAGCATACTAACCTGAAATCGAAAAAGAAAAGATTTATTAATCAATTCAATAAACATTATGGTCCATAGATAAATACAATAGTTGCATGAATAAAAAAAAACAAAATCCTTTGTTCTTGTTTATCGCTTTTTTTCCCTCCGATTACAGTGAAATGTGCTTCATGCATTCGGCTTTGTTCGCTCAATGCATATTCCGACAGCAAGTGTCGCCACAGAGTCTCTTCCCAACTCACATCCAGGCAACCAAGCGTTCTGTGGCGAGTCTTTTCAAGCATTGGCGTACCGACCGTTAGGGTGCTTCATTTTGCACAAGAACGTTCGGTGACCATCGTTCATGAAAATGAGCACATTCGGTTTAACACGGTTGTTCTATTTTCTATTATTTCGATGGAAATCGAGACCAAAAACACAACCCATCCACTAATATGAAATTGAAAATATTTTTAACTTGGAACGATAATCTTTTTTTATTCCCTGAAGAAGGCGCACAAAATAGCGACGAAACGTAGAAACTTAAAAATGAAATTTTTCTACTACGGAATACTGGTAACCCGATTAGATATTACCGACTCAATTTCATCTTCAAGCGGACAAAAGTGCATCACCTCCCTAATGGCCAGCTCTGCTAGTGTGGTGACGAGAAGTGCAAATGTTTACCCTTTTTAAACCGGAAGTAGCTCTTTGTTGTGTTTTCGACAGCAAAGTGTCCCATTCGTGTTCTAAGAAACAGTTCCGCAAAAGAGGGAAATTGTTTGAATGGCCGTAGCGTGTTGGCAAGATCAATGGTAAAGGAGGTTAAAAGATAATGTACGAGTTGATTCTGTTTAGTGATTCCTCAATTATCGTTCTCATTGCGAATCCTGCAAAACTGTATTCCCCTCAGTTATGATTTCTGAAGCTTATAAACTTTCATATTTTTTGTGTAATTTCTTTATTTGAAACGTCTCAATGTGTTAGCTTGACAGCGCCAGAGAGCCGTTACATCTACGTTACGTCGTTGGTTATGAAAAACAATGCGTGTGATTTATTCAGCGAACGCAGTTTTTAGGCCGTTCGAAAATACATATCCTACACTGGAATCTCAATTTACTAACTAAATCGGGGGTTCGCAAAAAAGAGTTCGTTATTTAGGATTTTATTCGTCGAAAAAAGCTTGCTTCACATTCCTATTAACCCTAGAACGTTGCACTTGGGTACACGCCTTCTTTAGAGCCGTGTGAAGACGAGAATTCGGCATTTATCGACCTGGGACCCTAACCATAATTCAATTTAGAGTTCCTAGTAGGAGTAGGAAATGGTGGTATAGCCAGTTTGCTTATAACTTTCGTGGGAGCAGGTGTCAAAGTTGGCGTGAGGTACATTTGTACCCCAGTGTACGGTTGCCGTTAGTGTTTCGTCAGGTTTCGTTCTGTCCGTGCAAATGTGACTCGTGACAATACCAGTTTAAATACTGGTTGTTTTACTACATACGTAACAAATAGTGTTATATAGTGTTTTTAATCATTTATTCAATATATATATATATATATATATATATATATATATATATATATATATATATATATATATATATATATATATATATATATATATATATATATATATATATATATATATATATATATATATATATATATATATATATATATATATATATATATATATATATATATATATATATATATATATATATATATATATATATATATATATATATATATATATATATATATATATATATATATATAATTTTGAAGTAGAAAAAAATCGTTCTAATTTTTGCTGATTTTTATTGTTTTATCGTTTATTTTTTATAGTTTTTCAAAACAATGGCTCGGAAGTATAATTTGCGCACAGTAATTGCTGTAACCGTAACGTTGCGTGTTATCAATGTATTACTGGTCAGAAATATTTTTTTCATTTCAATTTCCATCCCATTTCATGGTATTTTCCAAAACCCGATTTTTAAACTTTCACTCTTCCAAATAATTGCACTTTGTCAAAAATATCGAAATTCCATTTTATTATGTTTCTAGACCATTCTTTCTCTTTTTGGAATCATTTGAGTTTTTTTCAAATCGGTTAAAAATTCGCAAAGTTATAGTAATATTTGTGAAAAAAGTCAGAACCGCGATTTTTTCACTTTTCTTTTTGTTCAAACCAATTTATGTATCACTGATTCAATAAATTCCGTACTTTCACTTACACAGCTGTTTTCGCAATAAAAAACGAAGAAAATGATTTGTTATACATTTCTTTTGCTTGCATTTTTACCTGCGAAAATTTGCAATTAAACGCGTGGGGTACATTTGTACCCCAGTGCAACGTTCTAGGGTGGAAAACGCAAGTGCAACGTTCTAGGGCTAAAATTGGTTCCATTAAAGCAGTTCACAAAATTTAATAATTATTATGCATGAGTATTTTTGGAACGGGTTTGATGAATAGATGATGAATATGGTGTTTGGAGCCTTTTTGAAATCTAAAATGCCGACTTCCGATCGGGCAATACTATCGATAACCGTAAGGATACGGGTATTTCTGGAACGGGCTTGACGTGTAGATGACGGAAATCGATGAGTGACATCATTTTGAAGGGCAAGATGGCGATTTTCGGTTGAGCAAAATTTTCTATAACTACAGGAATAGCCCGATTTTATCATCCCCCAATTTTGTCTACCCCAACAAAGTTAAATTCGAGTAAGTATTTTCTTGAGTATCTCTTTCTTATCTTAAAGATTCAAAATATGCAAAAAATTTAATTTAAATTTTTTTTCAAATTTTGGGCTGTCAAACTTCCTTAAGGGGGGCGCCTGGTGTAGTAGGAAAAAATAGACTTATTTTTTTATTCGCTTAATTGTTAGTTTTGAATCTCTAGAATAGTCTCCCGCAATTTCTGTGGCCACGCTGAACTTCTTTTGTTTTAAACAGCCATGCAATCCTCGCGCGTTCCAGAAATACGCGCAGATTTCAATCTATCGGCAACAATTACCGAAAAACTGACAGCGATAAAGATATTGTGGAAACAATACACTCTAAACTACTTCTACATGAATGGGTTATTTTCTACAGCGCTTTCTCCGTGATACAATTTGATGCGCGGGACACCCTTTAATAGCGTTTTTCTCGAAACCGCGTTTTTTTCAAATTGGCGAACACGATAACTCAAATTCTAATCAACGAATCGATTTGATTTTTTTTACGAGAATGCACAATATGTGATGAACCACAGAAATCTGAATAATTTTTTTTCTCACTATTATTTTGAAGAAAAGTGAGCGAATTTTACCGTAAAATATGAGATTTTTCTTTCGTGATTTTTTCTTTAAGCAATAAAGATGTGAACCGAGAACTGGTCAAATGGGATTTATAATACTAGTTGAGAAGCATTAAACCTTTTTTTTCAAGCTATTTTGTCACAAGATGGCGGCTGTGCTGCGTGTTCCCGTAGGCATGGTCCACGGCCTCTATCTCCTGCAATTTTTAGCTCAGAGCTTAAAACTAAAGTTCTTTCGATTCCACATTACAATAGCAAGCGACGTAGGTAAGATTTTTTCAAAATTTTGATTTTTCGCGGAATGTTACTCTTTCTAGTAAAAACTACAAGGGGCAGCCCTATGGGGTTGTACGAACTGTAGACGTAAGACTATACTAATTAATGTAAAATATTTATTTTGTTAGTTCCTATTAGCAAAATCAAAATAGGATAGGCTGAGTGGAAATGAATTACGTGAAGTGGAAATGAATCAATTAACTGATCGAACGTAAATAATAAACTTTCGTTGTGCTCTCCATCGATCCGCGTAAATTTGTTACCAAAAAGTGTTCGTCTTTGCGCAACGAAATCACAGATTTCTATCATGAAAGTTACACATGCAACCGCTAACAAACAGGGATGCCACATTGATATCTGTGTTTCGGTGAAAAATATCTTCTTACCAGGAAAAAATCCGTGATAAATTTCCGAAAAATCTGTGAAAAATCACAATATTTACAAAAATCTGTACAAATCTGCAAAATTTTCATCAAAATGCCAAAAATCTACCAACTATAAAAAATAATCTGTGATAAAAAATTGTGAAAAAAATCTGTGACTATACAGAAAAATCTGTGAATATGGTAACCCTGCTTGCTAACAAATTAGATATAGGGTAATGAGCCTATTTTTGCCATGTTTCTTTCTATTATCACATTACCCATTTGAAAGTTGTTACGGCATTTAATTAGCAAGGGACTGGAAGGTGAAGTATATTTTTCAATATTTAGAGCCATAGTACTCAAAGGAGAGCAAGGAGTTGAAGGGAGAAAGTTTAGAAAAGCGTGGAAGGATCATATATGCAAGCTTAGAGCTCACCGGCGACTTAACCTTTTGTCTGCTACCGTAGGAGTCAGGGTCTTTTGGCATTAAAAATGCGAATCACCTGAGTCGCCAAATGCCAAAAGACCCTGACTCCTACGGTAGCAGACAAAAGGTTAAGTCGCCGGTGAGCTCTAAGCTTGCATATATGATCCTTCTACGCTTTTCTAAACTTTCTCCCTTCAACTCCTTGCTCTCCCTTGAGTACTATGGCTCTAAATATTGAAAAATATACTTCACCTTCCAGTCCCTTACTAATTAAATTCCGTAACAACTGTTGACAAAATTGACTCAATAGGTCGTTAACAAAAATGGTTAACAAAAAAATGATAAAAATACCCATTTGAAGCCGTTGGATAGAGCAGCGTCGACGATCTTTGTTCAATGCATTGAGTCAAACGGTAGCGCAACAATAGGAGCACTCGATTCGAACTTTAGTTGCGCTCAAACGTGAGAATTTCACCGTTTTCAGCGAATTTGTGTTATTATCTTGGTTCTTAACAACGGAGCAAAGCTGTTCATATCAATTTGTACGCATTCCATTGATTGTGGGCCGAGTAATTAATGGATTAGTGAGGTACCCTCAATAGTATGGTGCAAACAGGGCCGTCGAGAGCCGCGCCGGGCCCCGGGGTTCGAAGTACTGACGGGCCGTACCATATATGACCTCTTATTTCAACATCGATTAGAGGAACTATACAAATGCAACCGTTTCAATTAAACTATTTTTTATGAAAATTGTTTATTTGATACGATTCAATGCGTTAGCTTACCAGAGTCGTCAGTATTTTAAATAAGTAATAGATGAAAAAAATAAAAATAATAAAGGAATATTTGTTTGGAAACCTTTTTTGCGACATTGCCATACAGTCGATATCGCCATCGTTCATGCTCCCTTGACGCACGTTAATGCTACCATCGTTAATGCTGCTCAGAATCCGAGCTTAGAAAAATTGACATCCCTTCGTGAGCTTGAAAGAGAAATAAAATTTATTTATGCCCGCCACGATGAATCGAAGGTTTGTTTGTTTTCCTAGTCCGTCCGCTCTGAGATCATCAAGCAAAAGTGCACCAGATATAGAATATGCAGTTCAGTTATGCTCGAAAATGTAAAAGAACTTCTGCCTTCAAACTGTCCACATAATAACAAATGAATGCTTTGGTTTGTGAATGAATTTATATTTCCTCTGCACTCAACCATTCGATTCTGCATAAAATTTCAGTCAGTTTGGAAGTGAATGAATGAGGGAACCATTGAAACTGAATATTGAATTCAGCAAATTAATCAGAAATAGGCAACTGAATGTAAAATTTCGCACCACTGATGCTGCCTTGTTTCTTATTGTTGGTACATGTTGATGATTTTGAGACACTGGATGCAGCTATTGCAGTTGTCACTATGACCTGAACGAATTTTCTTTATTGGTTTCTGAACATGGTAAAATCGGTTTTGGAATCAGTTGTTACATTTGCGCTAACATCCAGAGAGAAAACATTCCGAATGCGATGAATGGGATCCAACAGCGAAGTCTGCTGTTAGTAAGACTGAGACAGAGAGTTGTGAGAGAAAGAGTTTCAACTTTTGGTGAATACTAATAGGTAGAATAAGTATCTAGTTCAATTCCCACATTTTTCTGCATCAAATGTGTACACTGGAACCTCTATTTACGGACCAAGCCAAGGGTTCGTAAATTGAATTAGTTCGTTTTTTGGGATTTAGATCGTAAAAAATTCGCTTCACATTCTTATCAAAATTCGTTGGTTGGGCAACATTATCGATAACCCTAACAATATGGGTATTTCCGGAACGGGCTGGACAAGTACATGATGAAAATGGATATTTGGCACCTTTTTGAAATCCAGGATGGAGACTTCCGATTGAACAATAATCTCGATGACCCTAACAATTTGGGAATTTTTGAAACGGGCTTAATGAGTAGATGATAGAAATGGTACCTTGGAGCTATTTCAAACAATATCTGTATAAACTATGAGGGTATTTTTAAGCTGGTTTGCCTAGTAGATGAGCGATGCCCTTTTGAAGGCCAATATAGCGTCTTCTGGTTCAGAGAAGTTTTCTATAATCATATCATACGCATCACAAATCAATATACCTATATCTATTCTATGATTATCTTTTTTCGAAAATGTCAATATTTTAGGTTATAGAGATGTCTTAACTGGAATTCGCCATCTTGGTTTTCAAAGTGGCTTCATTCATTGATTTTCGTCATCTACTCGTCAACCCCATTCCGAAAATATCCAACTTTTATTAGTAACATTAGCGAAGAATATGATAAATTGTAAACAACTTCATACTGTACACTTTGACAAACACTTGCAATAAATGAAACCAGAATGGTTCTATTGCACTGTTAAATGAATCTAATTGGGTTACGTTCACGTACTTCAGAAAACCATTGGAACGATTGGAACGTAGTTATTATTATTGAGAGGGAAAAACCCGCGGGAGTGGATTTTCAAAAGCTCCTTCTCCAGTAGGCACAAAACCTCTATCTTTTAGGTATCAACATTTAACAAACAAACCAAATGATACAATGACTAAGTCATGCACCAATTAGCGAAAATGTCTAACTGAGATTGCAAAAACAAAGCATCAGAGTAACTTTTAACTATATGGAATAACTTATAATCATCGGCATCAGACACCTTGAAGCACTTAATCAATGAATCCAGATCGTTTATGTATAGAAGGAAAATATAAGGACCGATATGGCTGCCTTGAGGTACGCCGGACGTTACGTCGAAGGATGAGGATAAATGATTCCCGATTTTAACAGACATTTTACGGCCTGACAAGTAAGATCGAAGCCATTGGTTGATTTTATTGAAGGCGGCCGACAGATCGGTGTATATTGCATCAGCCTGCAATCGATCCTGTAGCGAGCGAGCGATAAATGAGGTGTAGGCTACTAAATTAGTGCAAGTAGATCGCCTGGGAATGAAACCGTGTTGAGTTTCTGAGTTGTAGCTAGAACAACAATGTGTCAAAAACTCGAGAACGATGAGCTTCAATAATTTCGATAGTGCACATAAAGATGCGATTCCTCGGTAATTGGGAACTTCGCTTTTGGATCCTTTTTTATAAACCGGAAAAACGTAAGATGATTTCCAGATGGTAGGAAACACTCCGGAACTTAACGATATATTGAAAACGACGGACAGAGGTAGGCAAAGCGACGACGAGCATTTTTTAATGATAGATGATGGGATTCCGTCAGGTCCAGGAGTGTTAGAACACTTGAGTTTTGTGCAAGCTTTTTGTACAATATCGGAAGATATCGTGAAATGAGGTCCAATACTAGTCCTACGGGGAATGTTGTCGGCTGCTGCGGAGACTTGTTGATTATTAAGAGTATCATTGGTAAAAACATTGCTGAATTGTTGGCGAAATAACTCACAGATGTCCGGCAATGAAGTCGCTTCTAAATCACCCAGCGACATAGAAGTGGGTAAACCTGACTCACGCCTCTGTTCATTGACGTAATTCCAAAACATTTTTGGATTGTTACGAAGGTGGCTCTGAATACGATGAAGGTAGGAATTGAAGAGAGACTTATTATCTCTTGTAACAATGATTTAAGAAGATTCTGATTCTTTAGCATATCGGTTCGGTATTTCGAAAACTTTTTTAGAGCTGACCTTTTGGCCGATTTAAACTTTTTTAGTGTACGATTCGACCATGGAGGATATTCACAGCCATGATTGAGTTTTTTAGGAGTAAACTGGTCGATAGCATAAATCAGTACGTTCGAAACAATTTCAGCCGCTGCGTTTGCATCAGATTGTGGCAAGATTTCATTCCAATTGATACGAGACAAGAAAAGGTGCATTCCTCGAAAATCTGTCTTGCGATAGGCATATGTCAGTTTCTCAGTGGTATCTTCGAATGTACAAGGTACACATTTTCGGAGAAAACAATGAAGAGCAGGGTGGTGTTGGCATAGTTTAACGAGAGGAGCTGGAGCACGACAAACGGCAAAGTGATCGGAGAGCTCCTGGCTTCCAAAGCAAATATCCAAAATACAGTTGTTGTCATTAGTGACGTCACATAGTTGAACTAGCCCCGCGGTGCTGTAACCGTCGAGTAGCTGAGTGATACACGTGTTAGTTGATGAGTGTGATGAGTCTGGGTACAGAAATGATGTATTATAGCGAACCCAATTAATGCCGCTAAAGTTGAAGTAGTTGATTGTAATATATTTGCAGTGTCGACAGAAACAATAAACTTCATCAATTAAATTAAAATAAATTTAATTCAGTTAAAAATGCGGGCCCCCAAAACAGACCCGGGCCCCAGGGTAGTTGCCCCTCCTGACCCCCCCTCTCGTCGGGCCTGGGTGCAAATAGGCACTTTACCCTACCTACCTACACATTCGCCTCAAATATTGAACCCAAGCGCACAAAGCAAAATGAATCAACGCTGATGAAGATGGGTAGAACGAAAGATACAACTAGTACCACTACACTATGTTAACCGTGTTTGCAAATGGAGCTCGAATGGACAAGCGATTTTGTGTTCGAATAATTGTATTCGAGATTGTACACAAAAGTGTGCTGGAAACTAACACAACACAAAAGAATGCATAGTGCTTGAACGGATAAGCTCAGTCGTGTGTTGGACGGCACTGGGTAGCGTACCTCCACAGCCAGTGTAACGGATTTCTAACTCACACCGCACGGTGATCTGCTCCGCCCGCCGTTCAACAGGCAACTGAGCTTGTCCGGCCAAATCCGTTCTTTAAATAGTGGATGATGACGTCATTCATAGAAGCGTTGCGCGCTAGGTACACAAATCTGTCGTGCCGAACTTGGGAAGCGTTATCTTCTGTGTGAAAATGCGCGATATTTGGACTAGGTTGTACATTATTTAAATATTTAATACTATGATATCAAATTTTTTTTTGATATCATGGTATCAATCTGGTATTGGAATCTATTCTTAAAAGTATTTCGGGGCGATATGTGAACAAAGTTTGAAAATTTATCGTGAGATGGCTGAATTATTGGACCACTTTTCGTTACATAGCAATTTAGTAGAATTTGCAAAGTGCGTCAAAAATTGCTGAAAATGTCATTAAACACGACATAATTTTGTTGATTAAAAAAAAATTAAAACGAAAATAGTCCTGCGTACGTCGTTGCAGAAATCAATTTTGAATGTGCTGAGAAAATTTCAAAACGATCCAAAACCATTTGGTCGAGTTATGTTTCCGGCCAGCTCAAAAAATGTACTTTCGAGAAAAATACGGTTAAAGTCTTCAGCACGCTTGGAGTATACATAAGAGGTCTTGCGGCAGCATTGAAAATTTGTACGTTTAACAATTAATGTCGCCTTCGACTTTTTGGTATATCATGTTCAAGTCTCTACATTTTACAAAGTACATTTTAGACCAATAAAAAAATCAATTTTTCAAAATTCTCCGATGATCTAACCCCTTAAGCGAACGTTTTAGCACTGAAAAATGTATAAATGTGGTCTCAAACATATAAACGCTCGTTCCCACATCACAGTGGTTCGGTTTAGAACAAAAGCATTGTCGTTTCGGTTGAAATAAGATGTTTTTATTTTTACGCTGAATTCGTTGTTGATGTTAAAACGTATTGAAAATAATCATTTATTATTCATTAGGGTGGCTCAAAAATATTTATTCAGTGGAAATTCTTCTTAGATTTTTTAGTAATTTTCATGTTCCGGATTGTTTCTGATATTAAAACTACTTGGATCTCTATTTCTCATTAGTGTGGCTCAAAAAGAATTTTTTTTATTTAGATTATAGAGGTTTTAACTTTAAGGTCCTTCGCCTCTTCGGGTTAGAAAAATCTCTCATGAAAAATTTCTAACCCTATGTGTGGAGTCGGGACTCGAACCCAGGTGCGCTGCGTACAAGGCAATCGATTTACCAACTACGCTACGCCCACCCCCTCAAAAAGAATTCTTTTCTCGTGAAGATTTGTATTTAATTTATTTTTTAAGAAATATTTGTGCTCTAAATGCCTGTTTTGATATTTAAATATATTTGGAAGTAAGTTTTCTAATTATTAGTGTGGCTCAAAATGAATATTTTGTTCTTTGGTCCATACGATTTTTTTTCAGTCATAATTACGGCACGTTGAATTTATTTTAATTGTAGAAACGAATTAAGTTACATCTAAATATGGCGCACCAAAAATTAATATTAAGCAGTGTTTTAGAATGTGACATTTTCTGCCTCATATGCCATTGTAATGAGTGATTCTGGCAGGGAGGCCTTCCGCGAACAAATCTTCACTGCTCCGGCCAGACCACTCTAAAAAAACTATCAACGAGATCAAAATTGTAACACAATTTGTTTCGAAAAATTGTCATAAGCAAATAACACAGTTTGTATTATTTTTTTAGTTCATTCTGATCGAGCTGCTAGCCCATCTTGCATTCTCTGATGAGAATATAAAACACGTACGTACGTGAGAAACTATTTGCTCTACGTTTAACCTACTTGTAAACCGATTTTTGACAAGTTCTGTAAATTAGAGAGCATTCGATAGAAATTAATTAATTCGGGTTGAATAGTTGAAACTGTTGTCTGTTAGTCAAATACAGGCAGGCCTTTTCCGTTAAACACCACGATGATTTGTAAACTTCTCAGAACATTGCAAGCATGAACTGTACACTTTAAAAACATATACCACTCGGAACACGGATACGAAAAACTACCCAAAGTTGAGCTCTTTTGACTCAATCTCGTATCGTGGAATAAAGTAAAATTAGGCAAACCATGATGAAGGTAGTTTCCCTTCAACCACGGCAAAAACTTATTGATAGGTTTTTTATACTCAACCTTGAGTTAAATATACTTAAATTTAAGTTGAATTTTCCTTATTTTGAGCGTACTTTAAACGACTAAAAAGTACCTTATTCCACGGAAGACCTCGACTGAGTCGAATATCTCGCTTTGTTTTTGACAATACTAATAAGTGCGAAAGCGATGCAAAACTCAAAAGTGCCTAAATTTAAGTTAAAAGAACTTATTCTGTGGGTTGTTTTATTTTTTCCATGCAGCAATTCGTTTTGTCATATGCGGGATTTAAGCGAAAGCAATTGTGTTCGAATATTCATGAAAAATCAAATTCTAACTGTTAACCTCTTCTTTTTATTCATTTTATCAATTCTATCCATTTTGCTTAATTTATTCATTTCATTGCTTTCATTAATTTTATCCATATTATTTATTTTTATTTTATTCATGTTATTTATTTTATGTATTTTATTTTTTTTATTTATATTATTTATTTTATGCATTTTAGTTATTTTATTTATTTCCTTTATTTTGTTAATTTTATTTATTTTATTCATTTTAGGGACTTTATTTATTCTATTTATCTTATTTATTTTATCTATTTTATTAATCTCATTTATTGTTTATTTTTATCATTTTATTTCTCTTATTCTTTTAAAAAAATTTGATCATGGAGGCATTCGCCTCTTTTTAGGTTTAAAGAAACCTTTTTCGAAAAATCTCTAAACCTGTGTGCGGGGTTGGGAATCAAACCCAGGTGAGCTGCGTACATGGTAATCGATTTACCAACTACATTATGCCCGCCCAACTCATTTTATTCGTCTTATTCATTACATTCATTTTATCTATTCTATTTCCACTTTATTCATTTTATTTATTTTATTCATTTTGTTAATTTTAGAAATTTTAGTAATTTTATCCAGATTATACATTTTAATTAGTTTTTTTCCATTTTATTAATTTTATTGATTCTGTTCAGTCATTCCTTTTGTTCATTTAATTTATTTGTTCCTGATCCTAGATGTCTAGAAATAATCTCGAATCGTGCTATGGCACAAATAATTCCAATTCTCCAAGGGTTTGTAACTGGAAAGAAAATAAAACATGGATTAACTAAAATTAATTTTTCGAATTTTTAAGTTCCGTGTTTGCATTGGGTTCGGGTCGTAAAATTTTAAAAATTTTGGGTTCAGGAACTTTAAAATTTGGAATTTGGGTTCGGGTCCGGATAAGGTTTTTCAATGTTAACATCCTCGGGTTCGGGTTTTCCAAAGTTTGAATGAATGGGTCCGAGTTCTTCAGTTATAAAATTCTTAGGTTTTGCGTCCGATTTGGGGTCGAAACATATGAATTTTGACCATCTATAGTAGGAGCCTAATGCTTGACATATATAAATACAGTTTATAAAAAATCCCAATACACTATCTATATCTTTATGCATGAGCGTCTGAAAAGGCTTTCGTTCATGATATCGCTCCCACTGCTGTCTTGAAGATTGTTCTGATGTGCTCAGGGATGCGAACGGTATCTGTAAACTACATTTTTTCCGGCACATTTACATTTACACAAGCCGTACAGCCCGCTACAGCGACGCATCACTACTGCTCTTGCCAGAACGGTAGCTAAACCGAGTACGCTTTTTCCGTACAGCAGTAAAATACAGTTTTGTTTTGCTGCTGTACTCCGATTGCTCGATGAGAGTGGGGCGTAGTAAAGTTTGTTCTCTCGCTTTGTACACTTTTCTCTGCATAGTCAAAGGGAGAGGCCCGCACATGAAAGCGTTGATGCCGGTCGTGGCGTAAATGAACCGCATTCATTGTCGTCGTTTGTGATTAAAAGTATTAAATAGATAAAAAATATTAAAAAGTGTAAATAAGCAAAAAGAAGTTGTACCGCTCGCGTCTGGTGGTTATACTGGGGGCAGTATTTTTTGTCATGTTACTGCTTTGCTTACAGGCTACGTCCTGCACTAGCAATCGACAGCAGCGTCTTAAGAGAAAGGGGAATGTAGGCAGAAAAATAACAGCCGTAGAAAAGGTAGGCATTTTGCAACCTTGGGTATGCTTCTTCGATTAACTGGATACGATCGTGGAATCTTCCTCCTTATCGTATGCATTTTTTATGGTACTGGTTGTTGGTGCAGATAATTTGATATTCAGTGATGGCTTGGCTTTTAAAATTTTGATGTTCGTTTTGGTTGTAGTTGTCGTTTTTTTTCTCGAGTGATTTTGCGCTTGGTTTCCCTAGTGCGCAAATTGTTCATAAAACAGACACTTGGCAGTTTGTTGGTCATATGTGCACAGCGTGGTCTGTACATACGAGGTGCTAGGTTCTAGGGTCAAAAAAGAAAGAAAGTGGTTCATCCGCTTTTTTCCCCATTCGAAGACCACGTTCGTGAAGGAATCAGGAAAATCAGGACCTTAAGGCTCAAGTTACCTCAAGGCTTGGTAGTATGCGTAAGAAAAATTGTGTTCAGCTTTGCCACCAGAATATCCATTTAAACCTTTTCAAAACTCTAAAAGAAGAATATCAGTCGATTTATTAGATCATCACGATTCAATTCATGCTAAATATCTGCTGGAAAAACCATCGGCTTAGCTGGATGGTGCTTTTGAAAAAGTGGCTGTGATTTTTTGTCACACTACCACACCGAGCTGGGGTACGCAACACAACTGCGCAATGAAAAAACCACAGCCACTTTTTCAAAAGCACCATCCAGCTAAGCCGATGGTTTTTCCAGCAGATATTTAGCATGAATTGAATCATGATGATCTTATAAATCGACTGATATTCTTCTTTTAGAGTTTTAAAAAGGTTTAAAAGGATAATCTGGTGGCAAAGCTGAACACATATTTTCCTACGCACACTACCAAGCGTTCAATTCTAACACATGCTTAAAAAAGGTAACTTGAACCTTAACGTCATCTTACTTGATAAAGTGTTTCATGTTGTCCTTGTAGATAAGTTAAACTAGTGTGAATCAATTGGAACTGTAATAGTACCAAATGCCATGCATGCTGGAGCTGAATAATTGTAACTATCTGGCAGTAGAAATATTCTCTTAATGCAAGCGGACCGCTTCTCTTATAGAAGGGTGAATTTTATAGGTTTTGAAGTCAATGACCGCTGAATTTTATTATTTTTTATTAGTTTCGGCCCAACATTGTTGAATTTAATTTTTCATGCTGCACAAAATTTGTCAATTTTTATTAGATTGGTGCCACGGAGTTACGGAGCGAAGACTGTTTTTATTCTTTTATTAAAGCTAAACCGACTGGGTGATGATCGTTCGCTGAAGTTCACAAGCAGGTAGGGTAGATGGTACCTTGTTCACTCATTAGTTGAGTTGCCAACTCTTTTCTTCGTTTCTAAGTAGTAGTATGATTATTAACATATCATTGGTTATAATTTTTATTATAATATTATTAATTTTGATAATAATGATAACATATAATCAAACTAGCTTGCAAAATGTAACGTATGCGTAGTAAAATCTCACCTTGCATCCTACCAATTCGCATCCGAAATAACATAACAGAGGGCAAACTTTACCGCAACCGTTCAATCAGATATAGGGAATAGTTACCCTATCCTTTTTCCTTTTCTTGTTTCGGAACATACAAAGCAATGACGTCCCGCTCGGTTGGCAGTCCGTCGCTGTTGTGCTATCTTATGACAAACGCCATTTTGGGGTAAACTAAGTTAGATATGCCACATTACTTGTCTAAAAAATCTCTACAAAGTGGCGTTTACAGAATTTTGACATTCTGCTTCGTTACTGATATATAGCGAGAAACGTGCTGAGAAATTTTTAATTTTTTGCTTCAAATGACTGTGTTTGGGGATTGGCTCAAATTATCTTTATGTATGAGTTGTTTTTATATGTAAAACTATCTGATAAACACAATGGCATAATCATTTTCGAAACAAAAATGCAAGAACTGTGAGAAAAATGCAATTTAAGTTTTAAACTGGAAATATAGCATATTTGGCAACACTGCAACCAAAAATAACTATTTTTTCTTGATTCCCTGACTCATTTCCTTCAAAATGCATCTCACCGATTGTTTATAGACCAAATGAAGCCAAAGATATGAATAAAAGTTAATAATTGATGATTTTTTTATATGGAAAATTTTCCATGCACGATTATGACACGCCATACAAATTTTGTCATCAATACACACCTATGACACGTGTGAGACCGACTTTTGTTTATATTTTTAAAGAAAACTCGCAATGTAGTTAACCGATTTTCGTAATATTTGAGAGAATAATGCAGAATAGATAGAAGCATCATTTGTCTTCTTTGAATTGTTTATACCATTTATAAGTTTCAAGATATTCAATCTCAAACTATAAAAATCGTTTTTCTCGAAATGTGCAAAATGGCGCTTGTCATAAGATAGCACAACAGCGACGAGTCCTCTTGTTCGCACTTATCGGATTGAGTCGTACTCAAGAAAATAAATTTTCCGGCTACTTGCACAGCAGTCCTTCGCGTAGCTATGGTGATATCATTTATTACGAAGTTCATTGAATTTATTCCTAAGAGGATTTAAAAAAATTGCCCTGTCCGTCTTAGCTCCTGATATCGCGGATGCAATGCATTCTTGAATTTCACAGTTTTTTTTGGCAAACTAACACCAAACAAATGACTTGCTAGATTTGCTCGACGAGCGTGTATATCTGTGCCTCATTTCATCCTTGTGAAAGGGGAAATAGGCACTCGTGCCGAAAAAGCTCTACAGGAAAGGAGTGTACTATACAGGATACAAGCCCCAAGCGATACTTTCCGTTTTTTTTCTTACTCTCCGTGAGGTAACAAAAGAATTGTACAATTTCAACTAAATGCATACATGTACGAGAAGCAGCAACAATCTACTGTCGTCTTTCTCAGGCTTCGCCAGCTGCTGTAAATGGAATTTAAATCAAATCCTTTGGGTTGTTGCAGTGCGCTTCTTCCAAGCGAGTGAGTTGCCGTGCATTTTAAACGGATATTAAATATTTCTATAGATGCAAGCTTGAAATCTAACAATGGATTTTGAATTGCTATGTTCATACGAAATCTGACGATAGTTTCATTAACTTTTATCAAGATTACGGAATATTATGAAAGTTTTCAGTAGCTTTTGAAACATTTCAGGACATTCATCATCAAAGAGTTTGACAAATTTCAAACAACTAGATGATTTCAGAAAATTTGTGGCACATAATTGATGTCCATTGCACATTGCTTCATAACGTAGGCAAATTAACGGTATTTTATGATCCTAAATTCCTATTGACTTCCTTGACATTTAGGGCTATTTTGTTCGAGCAATACGAGCAGTGTTGGGCCATTGTTAAACCCTAAGAAAGGTAGAATTTGTTCCGGTACGCTTTTTTGGTTAACAGTTTAGGGATGTGATGACGGGCTGAGTCACTTTTCTACTTCCGCAGTTTGCTTGCCAGACAAGATTTTTTTTTCGAATTTCGATAGCTTCTTCTATCGATGCGCTATTTTCACAGTAACCTCACCTAGTGACCATTAGGAAAATAATAAAAAAATCACTAGGTGAGGTGACCGTGAATGACTTTATGTGATTTTCCCTAACCACACTAGCAGGAGTGACTATAAGAATAGTCCCCCTTATACACTGAGGAACGACAAACTTAGGTGGTGGAGCGTAGCATACTTGACCCGGCATTTGTCCAGTATCGTGTTTGATGTAGGTCTCATCGTTCATCACAATGCAGAAAGGTTTTGTAATCTACTTTCTACACAGCTCACATGAACTAGTTTTGGGTACCATTTCGATTCGATTCATTGCATATCGATGCCTTTTTTGTATGCGTTTAGTCTGAAACTTGTTTTTGCACAAAACAAATCGAAACTTTGGCATTTTTTGCCACATCCATAACGAATCGAAATATTTGATAACCGCTCGGATTGGTTCAATATCATGCTGGCCAGTGTGTGGTGCGTTTCCCGCCGCTTGCTTTTCCGACTTGAGAATATGGCAGACGATTGAATGTGCCATTCCCAGCGATTATTTACCTATCCATTGATGACAGGCGACTGGATTTTCGAATTGAGCCTGCCTCTAAATCGATTTCCGCGTTTTTCTAGCTCTGGAAGGTTTCCAATCTAAAATGTAATGGTAACTCAGGGAGTTTCATGACCTAAATCACGATATATTCACGATGATCTAAAAATCTCGAAGAAATTTTACATGCTCCAAGTAATTATGCAAAAGTTACTAATGATATCAACACGGCACTATGGTCTAGAATGTTAATTTAGCAGGGATTATATCTTATAACTCCAATTAAATAATTTGACCTTATGATATTTTCAGGAAAGTTGTACTTTGCAAAACCCTTCTTTTGGTGTAAATAGAGGATAGGGTGATTTTTTACAAAACCTAAAATTAAACTTTTTAACCGTTCAAGATAGAGCTGTCAAATTAATTTATTGTTTCTTCCTTTACTGTTTCTTTTTCGGTGACATTCAAAAGCACACGGGAAACGTGTAAACCTAACGAGCACACTGTTATAGACACGCATTAGTGCACGCGAAATTACAAACGTGCTGGCATACGCGACGTAGAAACGCCCACACGATATGTAGAACGCGCGCAATTACGCAATTACAATTAACGGTATTTTATGATCCTAAATTCCTATTGACTTCCTTGACATTTAGGGCTATTTTGTTCGAGCAATACGAGCAGTGTTGGGCCATTGTTAAACCCTAAGAAAGGTAGAATTTGTTCCGGTACGCTTTTTTGGTTAACAGTTTAGGGATGTGATGACGGGCTGAGTCACTTTTCTACTTCCGCAGTTTGCTTGCCAGACAAGATTTTTTTTTCGAATTTCGATAGCTTCTTCTATCGATGCGCTATTTTCACAGTAACCTCACCTAGTGACCATTAGGAAAATAATAAAAAAATCACTAGGTGAGGTGACCGTGAATGACTTTATGTGATTTTCCCTAACCACACTAGCAGGAGTGACTATAAGAATAGTCCCCCTTATACACTGAGGAACGACAAACTTAGGTGGTGGAGCGTAGCATACTTGACCCGGCATTTGTCCAGTATCGTGTTTGATGTAGGTCTCATCGTTCATCACAATGCAGAAAGGTTTTGTAATCTACTTTCTACACAGCTCACATGAACTAGTTTTGGGTACCATTTCGATTCGATTCATTGCATATCGATGCCTTTTTTGTATGCGTTTAGTCTGAAACTTGTTTTTGCACAAAACAAATCGAAACTTTGGCATTTTTTGCCACATCCATAACGAATCGAAATATTTGATAACCGCTCGGATTGGTTCAATATCATGCTGGCCAGTGTGTGGTGCGTTTCCCGCCGCTTGCTTTTCCGACTTGAGAATATGGCAGACGATTGAATGTGCCATTCCCAGCGATTATTTACCTATCCATTGATGACAGGCGACTGGATTTTCGAATTGAGCCTGCCTCTAAATCGATTTCCGCGTTTTTCTAGCTCTGGGAGGTTTCCAATCTAAAATGTAATGGTAACTCAGGGAGTTTCATGACCTAAATCACGATATATTCACGATGATCTAAAAATCTCGAAGAAATTTTACATGCTCCAAGTAATTATGCAAAAGTTACTAATGATATCAACACGGCACTATGGTCTAGAATGTTAATTTAGCAGGGATTATATCTTATAACTCCAATTAAATAATTTGACCTTATGATATTTTCAGGAAAGTTGTACTTTGCAAAACCCTTCTTTTGGTGTAAATAGAGGATAGGGTGATTTTTTACAAAACCTAAAATTAAACTTTTTAACCGTTCAAGATAGAGCTGTCAAATTAATTTATTGTTTCTTCCTTTACTGTTTCTTTTTCGGTGACATTCAAAAGCACACGGGAAACGTGTAAACCTAACGAGCACACTGTTATAGACACGCATTAGTGCACGCGAAATTACAAACGTGCTGGCATACGCGACGTAGAAACGCCCACACGATATGTAGAACGCGCGCAATTACATACAAACGCTCGCACCCTTCGCAATAATACTAATCCGATCGTAAACGCGACCATTGACGCAAATACCCACAATCTTGCAATCTTATAAAAATCTCGGTGATTAAGTTGACGTATTAGCACTTACGAATTCATAAACGCGATCTCAGAGCACCAAAATACAAACACCAACACTCACGAAATCATGAATCGTAGTCATCCGGGAAATCCCAAAAAAAATACAGAACTTACATACACTAGACAATAGGTTTCAGGGCGCCACAATTGGAGGGCGAGGACGGAAAGTTCCCTTTCTACCTCTATCTGAATCGTACACTCAAAATTAAACATCGGATCGGAAGTTTCAAAATCCCACGCGAATACGCCTACAATTACAGGGTTATATAAACTAAATCAAACTCGCGAAGTTATTCGAACGCTATCATCCGCGGCATAAAAACGCCTATGTGATTAAACACTTTAACCTAAAACCGCTTGTGCCCTTCACGACAATACAGGGTCGGGCACTCAAAGTGTCACCAATTAAAAAGCTTATAAATTAGGTTCGGGAAACAAAGGACAGAATGTGTGAATATAATCAACAATTAAGATTCAATTCACTTTTGCTCTATATGACCACCTTTTACATTAACTATGGCATTGAAACAGTAAAAAAACGAATCGCAAGCTGCCCGAATGTGACTTGCCGGTGTTTTGACCCACTCACGACGAATGGTTTTCTTCAACGTCTCGCGGCTGGTGTATTTTTTACTTCGGACCTCCTTCTCTCCAAAATTGGCTTCGTATCTGGTAAATTCGAGAGCCATAGTGCGGTCGTAATGAAGTTCGGAACGTTTGTTTTCAGCCAATCTTGGCTCACTCGCGCTTTGTGAGACGGTGACGAGTCTTATTGTAATATCCATGGGTTGCGACCGGAATGATTGTCAGCCCACAGCATCAATGTAGCCTCCAGACTACTTTCCCGATAAACCGTCGCATTTCCTTTGACGCCAAGCTCGATGAAACCATTGGAGAGCATCCATCTACGGTTACAGCAGCCTAAATCATTATTTCTGGCTGGCGCTGCCTCCTGGTGGCCAACCCATGACTCAAATTCTCGTATCAACGGTGGGTCAAGTAAACCCCCTATCGTCTTGAGGGTTAACGAATTGTAAAAACTCTGGTCGTTAGCTCAATATGTTATATGTGCGAATTGATGAAAGCCGTCCCAAGTGCGATCAAGATTGTTCTCACGTGATCATAATTCGGTCACCTCCGGAAGCCTTCAGTCTCCTCTCCAAAACAAAAAACGAACTCATATACACTAGAAATCTTAGTGTGCCATGACGATCAAACCCGTCAACATATAAACGCTCGAGCGCTATGCGATAATACAACATTGGTCTCAAATGCAAAATTGCAATTGCGACTAAACCAGCACCCGTGATATCGCACAAATAAAAACACACCTGTCATTATGTGAATTTGTGAATGGCTACAGTCTAAAAATGACGAATCCTGCAATAAATATTTTAGGAGTATTTTTTATAAAAAATAATCAAATTTTTTAATAAAAATATTGAAAAAAATCACTGAAAAAAAAAATCGATTTTAAAAATTTAAAGTCGATTTACAAAAAAATGTCATGTTTGATTTGGATGAATTTTTTCCAAGATAGGTAATTATGTTTCCTACCTACCGTCAAAAGTTCAAGTTGGGCACTTTCAAGGAAAAAAAGTTATTTGAAAAAAAAAACTCTTCCTTGTCCAAACTGATTTTTTTTCTGTGTGTTTCTATTCAGGGTTCATCGCTCAGAGTCCCGAGGAGAGAATCCGGACTCCAGATAGCAACCATAGCCCAGAGTTCAGAGTACCGAGGAGAGAGATCAGAATCCAGAGTCGCGAGTGCTTAACCCAAAATACTGTGGCGAGACTAGGGTTCAGAATCCAGAGTTCAGTGTCGAGAATGCAGAGTCCAGAGTCCATAGCGCAGCGATCAGAACCCAGAGTTCCGAAGACAGAGCTCAGAGTCCAGAAACCATAGTTCTGATTGCAGAGTGCAGAATCCAGAGTGCAGAGTTCAGAGCCCAGGGTTCAGATGCCAGAGGCCAGAGTCCAAAACCTAGACTTCAGAGAGCAGAAACTAGAGTCTAGAGTTCTTATCCCAAAATACTGAACCTGAAGTCCTCACCACATAATCCAGAGCCTCTAACCAATAATAGCGAGACCAGAGGTTAGAGTCCAGTTTCCAGAGCTCAGAGTCCAGAATCAAGAGTTCAGATTCCATTAATCCAGAGTTAAGATTCCATAGTCCAGAGTCTAGAACCCAGAGTCCCGAGGAGACAGCTCAGAGTCCTCAACCCAAATTACTGTGGCTAGAGTCCAGAGCTCTGAGACCAGAATCCAGAGCTCTGAGACCAGAATCCAGAGCTCGTAGTACTTAACCCAAAATACGGAGGCAAGAGCTCTGACTCCAAAGCACAGAGCCCAGAATCCAGAGTCCATAACACAGATTCTTGAGGCGAGAGTCCAGAGGACCCAGCGTCGAAAGTGCAGCATCCAGCGTCGAAAGTGTAGCATCCAGCGTTCTAAGTCCAGAATCTAGAGCTCAGAGTCCAGAGACGATAATCCTGAGACCAGAGTTCAGAGTCCAGAGATCAAATGCCTCAACCCAAAATACTGAGCCCAGTGTCGCGAGTTCCGAACACAGATTTCAGAGTTCAGAGACCAGAATTCAGAGTCCATCAGGAGAGAGCCCACAATCCAGAATCCAGAGACCCGAGTGCAGAGCCCAAAGTTCAGAGTCCAGAGTCTAGAGCTCAGATTCCAGAATGAAGGATCAAGACCCCAGATATCAGAGCGCATGGTTCATAGTACAGAAATTCGAGGCCAGCGTCAAGAGTCCATCAGGAGAGAGCCCACAATCCAGAGTTCATAACACAGAATCTTAAGGCGTGAGTCGAGAGTCCAGAACACAGCGTCAAAAGTGCAGCATCCAGAGTTCAGAGTCCAGAATCTAGAGCTCAGAGTCCAGATACGAGAATCCTGAGACCAGAGTTCAGAGTCCAGAGACCAGAGTCCTCAACCCAAAATACTGAGCCCAGTGTCACGAGTTCGGAACCCAGATTTCAGAGCACAGAGCCCAGAGAGCAGAATCCAGAGTCCATCAGGAGAGAGCCCAGAATCCAGAGACCCGAGTGCCGAGTCCAAAGTTCAGAGTCCAGAGTCTAGAGTTCAGATTCCAGAATGAAGGATCAAGACCCAAGATACCAGAACCCATGGTTCATAGTACAGAAATTCGAGGCCAGCGTCCAGAGTCCATCAGGAGAGAGCCCACAATCCAGAGTCCATAAAACAGAATCTTAAGGCGTGAGTCGAGAGTCCAGAACACAGCGTCAAAAGTGCAGCATCCAGAGTTCTAAGTCCAAAATCTAGAGCTCAGAGTCCAGATACGATAATCCTGAGACCAGAGTTCAGAGTCCAGAGACCAGAGTCCTCACCCCAAAATACTGAGCCCAGTGTCACGAGTTCAGAACCCAGATTTCAGAGCACAGAGCCCAGCGACCAAAATCCAGAGTCCAAAGTCCATCAGGAGAGAGCCCACAATCCAGAATCCAGAGACTCGAGTGCAGAGCCCAAAGTTCAGAGTTCAGATTCCAGAATGAAGGATCAAGACCTCAGATACCAGAGCCCATGGTTCAGAGTGCATAGTACAGAAATTCGAGGCCAGCGTCAAGAGTCCATCAGGAGAGAGCCCACAATCCAGAGTCCATAAAACAGAATCTTGAGGCGTGAGTCCAGAGTCTAGAACTCAGCGTCAAAAGTGCAGCATCCACAGTTCAAAGCTCAGAATCTAGAGTTCAGAGTCCAGATACGAGAATCCTGAGACCAGAGTTCAGAGTCCAGAGACCAGAGTCCTCAACCCAAAATACTGAGCCCAGTGTCACGAGTTCAGAGCCCAGAGCACAGAACCCAGAGACCAGAGTCCAGAGTTTCAGGGAGAGAGCCCACAATTCAGAATCAAGAGGCCCGAGTGCAGAGCCCAATGTTCATGGTCCAGAGTCTAGAGTTCAGATTCCAGAGTGAAGGATCAAGACCCCAGATACCAGAGCCCATGGTTCAGAGTGCATAGTGCAAAAATTCGAGGCCAGCGTCAAGAGTCCATCATCCAGCGATGAGAGTGACGAATCCAGAGTCCCGAGTGCAGATTCGAGAGTTCAGAGTCCAGACTTCAGAGTCCAGAGTTCGGATTCCAGAGTCCAAAATCAAGACCCCAGAGACCATAGTTCAGAATCCAGAGTCCATTGCACAGAATATCGAGGCTAGAACCCGGTGTCCAGAATCCAGCGTGAAGAGTGCAAAGTCCAGAGTTCACAGTCTAGAATCTAGACTGATTGGGGACCATTCATAAATTACGTAACGCAAAAATTGCCCAAAATTGACCCCCCCCTCCCCCTATGTAACAAATTGTCACAAATTTTTCCATCCCCCCCTTCCCTGTTACGTAACAAATTCCAAGAAAAAAAAATTTTTTCTTCGGCGAAAACATGTTACGTAACGATCTAGTTAACACCCCCTCCCCCCAATGTAACAACTTGTCACAACTTGCCGTACCCCCTCCCCCCCCCTAAAAGCGTTACGTAATTTATGAATGGTCCCTTGGGTATTTTCGGAATGGTCTTGACAAATAGGTGCCAGAAATTTATGTCCGACGACATGTTTAAATCCAAGATGGCGACTTCCGGATGTAAATTATTACGATTACACTTCGGATTGTTTATCTTTGCACAGAACTTGATACTGTTTAACTTTGATTTATCCATAATTCTAGTTTTACTAGAACTGCTCTTCACAACTGTTGTTACTAGACTGCTTTAAGGCTTTAGTTTTTTAGTACTGCTATTTGGTAAAAATTGACTAGTTTTTTGAAAATCACTCCTGCAACAAAAGGATTTGTCATTTTTAGACTATAGACATTTGAAGAAAAAAAAATGGTTAAAAAAAGTTTGACCCTTTTCAAAAGACAGTCTAGATTATTTTTGGAAAACAAAGTGTGCAAAGTGGCTTTTTGTTATAAAGTTCTCATATACAGAAAGTTTCATTAAAATCTGAGATGGTGCTGCCAACATTGCCAACATAAATAAATGAACAGATAAATAAATAAATAAACGAGGCCTTAAAAGTGAGCCTACTAATTCCCGTGTTCGCGTGATCCTGAGTCGGCTGCGTACGGGAGTCCTAACGCTCGGTCCTAGCAGCCTAGGTCCATGCCTTCAGTTGGACCAATAAAAAATGACGCTCGCGAATGGACACACGGCTATAAAATCGAATTTATACACGCGAAGTTACAAACGTCCACGCGATCGAACGGGTTAGCATACAAACGCTCGAGTCCATCGCGATGATACTCGCGATTCTGAAGTCCCTACGCCCGCACATATCTGAACCGTACAATGAATACAGGGTGTTTGGTTCATGAGTAAGAATCTCTCGAGGGATGAATTACTGTCTTATTTGGAGCAAAAAATCGTTCTACACATACCATCGAATCTCAACCGTTACAGAGTTATTGAACTTTTTGTGTAAAAAACTTGTTTATCTTAAAACACCTCTAACTCAAAAAGTATACCTCGTATGTTAAATCTTTTAGTCCCATTGGAAAGGTGAGAAAATTTTCTATTGAATAATGTTCTCATATCTTTCAGTTTTAATTACCTTTTAGTTGCAAAGTAGTTAGTGTTTTTGATGAGGTTTTTGTTAATTTTCTCAAAATAATGAATTATGATTATAGCAATATCTATTATCCCAAAGTTGGGTTTGAGGACGATTCATAATTTGTTCTTCAACATAATATTCCTATCTCTTCTCGTTTCCTTGTAATTTGACTTCTAAACTTTTCCTGTAATTCACTTGCAAGTTCTTAAATGACTCTAATCCAAAAAATGTGCTTTATATCGCTATTATCAGGGCTTCATTGGAAAGCTAAGAAAATTTCCTTTCGATGTACGTACAGATATCTTTTAGTTAAGTGTACTACATGACTTTTTACTAGTAAAATAACTCAAAATTTGCTTTTTTGGTGATTTTTGTAATTATTCTAATTATTATTTAACTAAATTTATCGTCACTATTGTTCATTTGGTGCCCCTTAATATTATCTACAACTTGTTATTTGACACTTTATCCCTATCGCTTTTCATTTCGCTGCAATTTAATACCTTATCTTAAATGCAGTGGGTTCAAAATCGTGGTTTTTGCATATGAAACGAGAAGATAAAAATGATTTTGCTTCGAAACTAAAAGAGATAATTGAATGGAGTCAAAGGAAGAATTGTAGAACATGCTGAGATGCATTAATTCCATGATAAAAATGGCGAAGTTTATTATTTACTATTTTAATAAATAACGAAAATGCTAATAATAACACTAACTTTAAACTAATTAACTTCTAAAAGAATACTAAATTCACTTAACTGAAAGGTATTAATACATTTTTCTATGCAAAATTTTCCTGGCTTTCGAATAAAAATAAGAAAAGGTACAATAAGTACCATACTTTTTCAATAAGAGCTAGTATTAGTGAATATGAGATAAAAATATCCAAGTTGAATAACCCAAACACATGAAATCAAGACAAGATAACTATATCATGTCCAAGAACAAATTATACAACTTTTCAATACTAACAATTTGAATTATTAAAATAATGATGTTAACTATTAAGATTTTCGCGAAATGAACGAAAAATCGATCAAAATTGTTAAATTTTAAATAAATTACTGTGAAAAGATTACTTAACCTCATTAGCTGAAACATTTGAGGACATTTTTCTGTGGAAAATTTTCTCACCTATCTAATGGATCTAAAAGATTTGAAATACAAAGTATATTTTTTGAGTTAGAGCTATTTTAAGGAAACTAAGTTTTTAACACAAAAGGTTCAATAACTTAGTAACGGTTGAGATTTCATGGTATGTGTAGAACGATTTTTTTCTCCAAATATGACAATCAATCATCCCTCGAGAGGTTCTTAATCATGAACCAAACACCCTGTATAACATTCAGAATCACGACCCGTTGCAATTGGCCTTAATAAGTGTTTTAATGGGCGACATTTCCCGTCTCGCCTGCAATTGTAGTGAGTGATTCTAGCGGGGAGCACAACCGAGACCCTAGCTCTATAGCTCCAGTAGGACAACTCTCGAAAAAATCATACATAAATCACAAGTTATAAATTAGTTATGGAATTTGCATTTCGATTTCATCTCATCAGAATCCGACACTAATTTAGTGACTATTCTGATGAGACGAAGTCGAAACGCAAATTCCATAGCTAATAATCAAACACGTTGTTCCGGTATCTATACGTGTCCGATTCGATTCAAATTTGAATCAGAGACTCCTGGTGGGATTAGGAATCGATTCAGGGGTTGGCCGATTGAGTTTTCTAAAACTTATTTTTTCTGGGCCAACTAATGGCCAGCCTCGCTCTGATTTGGCGTTATTTAATGTCGGCATTCGGCAGTGTTGACGTTCGTGTGAGAAAATTTCTCGAATGATTCAGTACCCAATAGCCATCGTTCGGTCATGCCATCTGATTTTATCACCAATATTTGTTGGAATGAGAACTCATAACATAAATCAAACCAGACTTTAGGACGGTTTGAACCTTTTGCAAATCTCTGCTCTCTTGCTCATGCCAAAGCCAATTGAAACATCAGCGACATATTTTCGTGTCCATGCAAAATCTCGGATTCAAAAGCATCGTTTGTATGTACACACAGAGCCAGCCCAGCATTTCCCCATTTCAACCAGTCGAAATGGATGATGCCGCCCACCACAACAGAGATTCGCTACGCTACGAGTTTGGCAGGATGGCTGCACGGCTCGGATAAATGTGTGCCATAATGATAGTCTTTCGTTCGTCGTTTTTGCCCAGATGGTGTGTAGAATGTAGGTATACTGAACTGACAATGTCTCTATCTGGACAGTCTGGTTTACCGCAGGAAAAAAATACTCGATGTCCGTCTGGCCCGGAGGGCCCGAAGATTCGTTGCGCATATGCCGTGATGTCAAGCTTTTGTTTCAAGTTTTTCCTGCCGCAACTTTTTTTTTGTAGTGGGGGGGCACTTCAACAACGGGAGTATTCTGTTTACCCGAAACGTTCGACCTTGTTGCTGGCAAACTGACAGATGTAATATGCTTTTGATGCTATTGGTTCGTCTGTTTTTGTTTTGAAAGACCTGTGAATAGATTGTCAGATTGTCCGTGGTATAAAATTTTGCAAATTTATAGGCCAAACAAGGTCTTAAAATGAAAGTTCATCTGCAGTCAGTCTACTGTGTCAAATTTACGAGTATAAATTTTCCACACCATCAGCCGAGTCAACACCGAAATTCGTCACGGTGTGCTGCCTGCCGACTGCTTTACGGATCAAACTTTTCAAAGAATCGATTTGTCAAGACGTGAAAAAAATTTGCGACAGCCATTTCAGCAGTTATTTTTGCATGTCATTCACCATAAAATTTTTGATTATTCCTCAGTTGCCTTTACTGATTACCAAGTCACATCCGAGCAAATTTCTGCCTTAGGAATGTAGCTAAATTTCCAATTATCTTCCTGAGTTCGTTTCAGTACGTAAGATCGTAATATTTGAGCGAGGGTGATAAAATCATACCATCCTGCTATTTTTCTTCCTTACGAATCAAATTGATTGTCATCGCTGATTATTATCCTGTCGGCACTTTTTTCCGTTATCATTCCGTACCAGCCTTGTCCGATCATCCCATACCAGCCCCAAAACCAGCGTCTTGTTATTTGGCCGACCATTGCTCAGATTTCGCACCCGAGTGCAATGGAAATGTCCTTGGCCAAACTTTTCACATTCTTTTCATTGTTTTCCACTCCATGTTTTCCCTGCGGGGTTATTCACCAGCACCAGTAAATTAAGCTCGAGTATAATTGCTTCGTTTTACGATGACGCGCGGATGTGATCTTGGGACATTTCGGGATCTGTGATTTCCTGAGCATGAAGCCCGTTTTTGTCCGACGCCGAAAAGGGGGATCTGATCGGCCCCGGGGACTGCGAGGAACAACGAAAAGTTTTAATTGCCTTGTGAATGGAGCTTTTTTTTCTTCTACAAGCTTTTATATCCAAGGCGTTGACGGACTGGGAATGGAGCAAATAGTATAATTGGTTATGAAATTTCAGTTTCGTTTTTGCATGATGACAAAATATCCATTTCATTTGAAACGAGGATAGTTCATTAACTGTCAAGGCCCTCTTTCAAAGGATGGTTGAATAATCTGTAATCTAAATTTGAAACGTGGCACGTGACAACTGGGGTCAGGGTTATTTTCCACGGTTAGAGGGGAAATTGATTGTCGGTATGGAACATTGAAAATTAATTTGCACAGGGAGGGGATTCGCGGTTTTCAGAAGCGAGAGACATTTTCCCACAAATGTGCTATTTTCGAATTGATGGACGACCGTAGGTAGAATTCGCTATTCTGTTATGTTTCTCGTTAAGTGCTGAAATTGCAGGTACTATATACTGTCAATCACCTTGATTGTATCATCCGGAAACTACGGAAATTACCATTAAAATTGAGGTATTGAGTTTGGCACTAGTTTTCCGAATAGAATTATTTCCTTTGAAACTTGGTAATAATTATTCCGGAAGGACCGGAACAGACGCCGAAACAGAAGATCGCGAATTTTCTACCCCTTTTGTACCTAATTAAGTTACCACAATGTAAAAGTTAAAGGTAAAAGTGTCTAATTAAGTTTCCAATTATTACCGCCCACTAAGCTTAGCAGAACGGGTCACCATATAGTCATGTAGTCAACCATCCGTTTCGAGAAGTCGGAAGGTTTCTTTCCTCGTTTACAGTTTCCACAAAATGATTCCCCCATTGTTCTTATCCGTGACGTTCACATCCTTTCGGTTACGGATGAGCTTAAATCGTGCCACCACTTACTAAGGGGTGGTGCGGGGGGGGGGGGGGAGCGTCACTCAATCCCTTGCTGCACTTTCCAATACCGCACCTGCAGGTAGGCAGGTAGGTAGGGAAGCTGGAAGGACCATGAGATTCGGATTATTCTACAAACCTGCATAATTTATGACCGAAAGAAGCAGACCGACCGACCGTCCCACCGCTGCCGCACAGTGATCACCCGCCGTACGAAAATTGGACAAAATCTAACAAGTTGCCCAAATTTCAGAAAGTTCGATCTTAGATTAATTTTGGGGTGCTGTGGTCATAGTTGAAGTTTTTATTATTATTTTCTATAATACTCAATATGTTGGCTATTCAAAAATACAATATTTATCAATATAAAGCTCACTATTTTTTAAATCTCATTTTCAATAAATGAAGTAGAGTCAATTTTCAACAGAATACATATTTTTCCATTGTTGATTATCCCAAAGAACATCCATAGATAACTCGAGAAGGAAATGTTTCGGCTGTGCAGTCAATACTATAGCGTCGATACTTTTTTACTTACGCCGACGTTTCGATCTCTGAGGAAGATCCAAACCTCGGATCGAAACGTTGGGCGTAGGTTAAAAAGTATCGACGCTATAGTATTGACTGCACAGCCGAAACATTTCCTTCTCGAGTCCATAGATAACGTTTTTCAGAATTCATCATCTATCTATTATTGCAATAAATCTTTTTTTTTTCTTCAAGATTTAATATTCTGGGAAAACTACCTTTAACCTTTACATAAAAATTTAAAACAAATATTTTTATGCAAAATCATGAAATGTTTAGACTTTATCAGCGACACTGTGCACCACCTCGGACGGGACTTTCCGGTAACCAAATGAAGAGCGAATTTATGACCAGATACGGCAGCTTCCACATCTTCGACTAAGTGGTCTTGGCTACCGCCAGCAGAGGAGAGGCAGGTTGTGCTGCACTTTCGAACCCCCGTGTAGTTTGGGAAAAAGTTTCTCCGGAAGGGTCATTTACTGGATGATAAAAGGTGATGGTTGACATAAAAAAGACATGATTAATCTACGGTGTTAAATTTCAAACTACTCAGACATATTCAATGTTTATTACGTGTCGGCATATAAATACTCAATTCACTTCACTTCGACGTCAAAGATTCGGTACATGTACCATACTACTGGTTGATGCTTATCTTTTGATACTGTAGTACTATCAAACTACTATTCTTCTAGATATCGACTATTCTATAAGTCTTCTAATCTTTTGATTTTAAATCCGCCAATCTAATAATAATTTTTAATTTTAATTCACTAATATTCAAATCTTTTAATCAGTTCTTCGTATTTTCATATTTTCTGATCATCCAATTTTCTTGTGTTCCAATCTTTTAATCTTCCAGTAGTAATGATGAGATTATCCACTTTACTCTTCTCATCCTTTGACCTTGTTTTTTATTTTTCATTCCTGCGTTCGTTGAGGATTCCTATAACATTCGAAAAGGACTGAAAAATAAAATTCAAAGATTATCTCTTATCTAAGGGGAAGATTTGAAAAGGGTTCAAGACACATTCCAATATGATTCAAATGAGATTCAACGAAATTCACAAAAGAAGATTCCACAAAGATTCAAAAAGTATTTAAAGAAAATTCCAAAAAACTTCATAGAAGATCTAAAGAAGATTCGTAGAAGATTCAAAGCAGATTCGTAGCTGATTTAAAGAAGATTCATTAAAGACTCGAAGAATATTAGTTGAAAATTCATAGAGGATTTGTGGAAGATTCAAAGAAGATTCAATGAAATTCATAGAATATTTAAAGAAGATTCGTGGAAGATTCAAAGAAGATTCGTTAAAGATTCGAAGAAGATTAGTGGAAAATTCATAGAAGATTCGTGGAAGATTCAAAAAAGATTCGTGGAAAATTCAAAGAAGATTCGTAGAAGCTTTACAAAAGATTCGTAGAAGATTCAAAGGAGATTCGTAGCTGATTCAAAGGGGATTCGTAGATGATTCGAAGAAGATTCGTAGATGATTCAAAGAAGAATCGTGGATGATTCAAAGAAGATTAAAAAAAATCGTGGATGATTCGTAGACGATTCACATAAGGTTCGTAGAAGGTTCAAAGAAGACTCAAAAAGGATTTAAAGAAGATTAGTTGAATATTCAAAGAAGGTTCGTAGAAGATTCAAAGAAATTCCTAGAAGATTCTAAGAAGATTCTGGGAGATTCAAAGAAGATTCGTAGAAGATTCAAAGAAGATTCGTTATAGGTGCAAAGAAGATTCGCGGAAGATTCAAAGAGGATTTGTAGAAAATTCAAAGAAATTCATAGAATATTTAAATAAGATTCAAAGAAGATTCGTGGAAAATTCAAAGAAGATTCGTAGAAGCTTTACAAAAGATTCGTAGGAGATTCAAAGGAGATTCGTAGCTGATTCAAAGGAGATTCGTAGCTGATTCAAAGGAGATTCGTAGCTGATTCGAAGAAGATTCGTAGAAGATTCAAAGAAGATTCGTAGAAGGTTCAAAGAAGACGCAAAAAAGGATTCAAATTAGATTAGTTGAATATTCAAAGAAGGTTTGTAGAAGATTCAAAGAAATTCCTAGAAGATTCTAAGAAGATTCTGGGAGATTCAAAGAAGATTCGTAAAAAAAATTAAAGAAATTTCGTAGAAGATTCAAAAAAGATTCGTTGAAGGTTCAAAGAAGATTCGTGGAAGATTCAAAGAGGATTCTTAGAAAATCAAAGAAGATGCCTAGATTTTCAAAGAAGATTCTTAGAAGATTCAAAGAAGATTCGTAGAGGAGTCAAAGAAGATTCATGGAAGATTCGTGAAAGATTCAACGAAGATTGGTAGAAGATTCTAAGAAGATTCGTAGACGATTCTAAGAAGATTCGTAGAAGATTCAAAGAAGATCGAAGATTCAAAGATGATTCAATGACGATTCAAAGCAAACTCTAAAACCTTAGAGAACGATTAACAAAACTGTTTTCAAAGATTAATCAAAATTCAAACTGATGAGAAGAAGGGTTTAAAAATATTCGAATAAGATTCAAAAGAGATTCAACGAAATTCAAAAAAGATTCGAAGAAGATGAGTATTCAAATAAAATTCCAATAAGATTCGTGGAAGATCCAAAAAAGAGTCGTAGAAGATTCGAAGTTGATTCAAAGAAGCTTCGTAGAAGATTCAAAACAGATTCGTGGAAGATTCAAAGAATATTCGTAGAATATTCAAAGAAAGTTCGTTGAAGATTCAAAGAAGATTCGTGGAAGATACAAAGAAGATTCGTGGATGATTCAAAGAAGATTCGTAAAAGATTCAAAGAAGATTCGTAGAAGATTCGTAAACGATTCAAAGAAGATTCGTAGAAGATTCAAACAAGAATCAAAGAAGATTCGTAGAAGATTCAAAGAAGATTCGTAAAAGATTCAAAGAAGATTCGTAGAAGGTTCAAAGAAGATTCGTAGAAGATTCAAAAAGGAACACATGAAGATAATTGGGAGGCTTCAAGGTTTTTGCAATAATGATAGAGACTCTTCGGAACATTTATTATGCAATTGTCCTGCACTCTTCACAAAAAGGAACAAATTCTTCTGATTGGGACTAACTGTACCATCGAGAATCTGGTCAATCTTTCCTAAAAAGGTAGTTAATTTCATACGATATATAATACCTGATTGAGAAAATGCTAAAAATCCAGTAACAGCGGTTACTCAAACAAATATTATCTAGCTGAGCTGGTAAGCATATAGTAAACAGGGGATGTACCACAATAGATCAAATAACTGGTCGCAGTGGTTAATGTACACAAAGGAACAAATAACAAACCAACAAAGGAAAAAAAGGATTCGTAGAAGATTAGAGGAAGATTCGTAGAAGATTCGTAGAAGATTCAAAGAAGATTCGTAGAAGATTTGTAGAAGATTCTAGAAAGATTCAAGGAAAATTCTAAGAAGATTAGTAGAAGATTCAAAGAAGATTCGTTGAAGGTTCAAAGACGAATCGTGGAAGATTCAAAGAAGATTCGTAGAAGATTAAAAATAGATTCAAGGAAGATTCAAAGAAGATTCTTAGAAGATTCAAAGAAGATTCATAGAAGATTTGTAGACGATTCGTAGATGTGTAGAAGATTCAAAGAAGATTCCTACAAGGTTCAAAGAAGATTCGTAGAAGATTCAAAGCCGATTCGTAGAAGATTCGTAGCAGATTCAACGAAGATTCAAACAAGATTCAAGGAAAATTCAAATAAGATTCAAAGAAGATTTGTAGAAGATTCAAAGATGATAAGATTCAAAAATGATTAAAAGAAGATTCGTATAAAATTCGTATAAGATTCAAAGAAGATTTAAGAAAAAAAGAGATTCAAGGAAGATTCAAAGAATTCAAAGATTCAAAAAATATTCATCGAAAATTTAAAGAAGATTCAAAAACTTTCAAAGAAAATTCAACGATGATTCGACGCAAACTCAACGAAGATTCAAAAAAGACTATCCAAAGAAGTTTCAAAAGTATTCACAGAAGATTCAAATAAGATGATTCGAAGAAGATTCAAAGAAGGTTCAAGGAAAAAGATGAGTCGAAGAAGATTCAAACAAGATTCACAGAAAATTCACGGAAGATTAAAAAAAACTAACAGAAGATTCATAGGAAAATATTCAAGACAAGGTCTAATAAAAATTCGATGATCCAAAGAAGCTTTAAAGAAGATTTAAAGGTAAATTAGAGAAGATTCCAAGCAGGGTTTAAGGAGGATTCAAATATGATTCGAAGAAGATTCAAAGTAGATTCAAGGAAAATTCAAGATCCAAAGAAGATTTAAAGGAAACTTTCGTGGAAGATTCAAAGAATATTCGTAGAATATTCAAAGAAAGTTCGTTGAAGATTCAAAGAAGATTCGTGGAAGATACAAAGAAGATTCGTGGATGATTCAAAGAAGATTCGTAAAAGATTCAAAGAAGATTCGTAGAAGATTCGTAAACGATTCAAAGAAGATTCGTAGAAGATTCAAACAAGAATCAAAGAAGATTCGTAGAAGATTCAAAGAAGATTCGTAAAAGATTCAAAGAAGATTCGTAGAAGGTTCAAAGAAGATTCGTAGAAGATTCAAAAAGGAACACATGAAGATAATTGGGAGGCTTCAAGGTTTTTGCAATAATGATAAAGACTCTTCGGAATATTTATTATGCAATTGTTCTGCACTATTCACAAAAAGGAACAAATTCTTCGGATTGGGACTAACTGTACCATCGAGAATCTGGTCAATCTCTCCTAAAAAGGTAGTTAATTTCATACGATATATAATACCTGATTGAGAAAATGCTAAAAATCCAGTAACTCAAACAAATAGTAACTAGCTGAGCTGGTAAGCATATAGTTAACAGGGGATGTACCACAATAGATCAAATAACTGGTCGCAGTAGTTAATGTACCCAACAAAGGAAAAAAAAGGATTCGTAGAAGATTAGAGGAAGATTCGTAGAAGATTCAAGAAAGATTCAAGGAAAATTCTAAGAAGATTGGTAGAAGATTCAAAAAAGATTCGTAGAAGGTTCAAAGAAGATTCGTGGAAGGTTCAAAGAAGATTCGTAGTAGGTTCAAAGAAGATTCGTATGAGATTCAAAGAATATTCGTAGAAGATTTGTAGACGATTCGAGAAGATGTGCAAAAGATTCGTACAAGGTTCAAAGAAGATTCAAAGAGGATTCGTAGAAGATTTGTAGCTAATTCAAAGAAGATTTGTAGAAGATTCAAACAAGATTCAAGGAAAATTTAAAGAAGATTGGTAGAAGATTCAAAGAAGATTTGTAGAAGGTTCAAATAAGATTAAAAAATGATTCAAAGAAGATTCGTATAAAGTTCAAAGAAAATTAGTATAAGATTCAAAGACGATTTAAGAAAAATTCAAAGAAGATTCAAAGAATTCAAAATTTCAAAAATTCAAAAAGGATTTATGGAAAATTTAAAGAAGATTCAAAAACTTTCAAAGAAAAGTCAACGATGATTCGACGAGAACTCAACGAAGATTCAAAAAAGACTCATAGACCATCCAAAGAAGTTTCAAAAGCATTCACAGAAGATTCAAAGAAGATGATTCGAAGAAGATTCAAAGAAGGTTCAAGGAAAAAGATGAGTTGAAGAAGATTCAAACAAAATTCACAAAAAATTCACGGAAGATTAAAAAAAACTAACAGAAGATTCATAGAAAAAAAAATTAAGAAAGGGTCTAAGAAAAATTCAATGATCCAAACAAGCTTTAAAGCAGATTTAATTAGGCTTTCAAAAAGATTTTAAGAGGGTGCACAGATGATTCGAAGAAGATTCCAAAAATCCAAGATCCGAAAAAGTTGCACAGAAGAATTAAAGAATATTTAAAGAAGATTCACAAAGGATTTAAGGAGGATTCAAAGATGATTCGAAGAAGATTCAAATTAGATTCAAGGAAAATTCAAGATTAAAAGAAGCTTTAAAGAAGATTTAAAGGAAACTTAGAGAAGATTTGAAGAAGATTCCAAGCAGGATTCTAGGAGGATTCAAAGATGATTCGAAGAAGATTCAAAGTAGATTCAAGGAAAATTCAAAGAAGTTTCGAGGAAGATTCAATGAAAATACAAAGAAGTTGTAAAGATGATTCAGATAAGATTCCAAAAAACTCAGGGAAGAAAAATTAAATAACATTCAAGGAAAATTCAAATTCAAAGAAGATTCTAAAACGATTCGAAAGAGATTCAAATAAACTTTAAATAAGAAGAACTCAAGAAGGACTCAAGAAAGACTCAAAGAAGCTTGAAGGAAGATTCAAATAAGTTTCATAGTAGATTCTAATCAAAGTTTTAGGGTGATTCAAAGAATATTCAACATTTATTCAAAGATGATTCAAAGAATGTTCAAAGAAGTCTCCAAGAAGATTTGCGAAAGATTCTAAGAAGTTTCTACCATTATTCAAATAAGTCTTAAAGAAGGATTTAAGAAGATTCGAAAAGATTCAACGAAGATTTTAAAAAGATTTTAAAACATGAATAAAGTTTTAATGAAGATTCAATGATTCAAGATGATTTAATGAAAAATCATAACCTATTCAAAGTACTATTAGAACAGTAGAAAATTCCAAAATATTTTGCTTTGAATTTAGTTGAGATTTCTTGAACGTTAACGGTAATACATAAATGATTTTTTTTCAATTACCTCTCCTATTCTCTCCTATAATGCTTTCTACCCAACTCACAGCAATGTCAAAAATTCCCGCTTTTAATTAATGGGTTGTCAGGCCCTACTCAAAACGAATGATCGTTTATCTCCCAAAATCCGCAAAAGTGCCACATATAAATGATCGAAAATGTATGTGGGTAGCATCACATTATGCTAGAAGTGCGTAAGAGATTTTGGCAGTGTTTTTGTTGTGCATTGTTCGTTACTGTCAGCATTACAATAATTCATTTCAAGCTGTGACACTTCGTTAATCATGGTACAGTCACTTCGTTTGAAGCATTTTTCACCGCAGAGCCACTCGACGAGTAGTTAGGCAGGGATTTGAAGAGTAAAAGGTTGAACACGACAGAAAGATCGCACTATTTCTTTAATTATTCAAAATATACCTAATCATTGAAATGCATATAAATTGATATCAATTTGTTTGCTTCGTATCTAAGAAACAGTAGATAACTGGCCCGAAAATTGATTTTTTCGCTTGAATTTATATCCGCTTACATTTTAAATTCTATTACAATCAAAGTAGGTTTTACGAACCATGCTCCGTCGCTGCGACTTTTATTTTCGCTCGCTCATTTCAGATCAGTTGGAATTATGTTGGTAATAGCCTGACCTGCGATGGGAAGGAAAAGAAATAATTCCCATTCCAGGGAGACACAGTAATTCAAAGCCCGTTTCATTGGTTTTCTGAACATTTACTAAGTATGTACCAGACACACGCATTTCAGCATCCGAAAATAATTCGCAGAAAAAAAAAAGTTTCTACTTTTCGAGTTTAGTTTACTTCTGTTCTGTCTATAACCTAGGTAGTTGACTACCTAGGTTATAGACAGAACAGAAGTAAACTAAACTCGAAAAGTAGAAACTTTTTTTTTCTGTGACAATGTATCAGAAATCTTCTGAAGGCTGAAAAACGTTAACATGCGATATTAAAATAACTTTATCAAGCAGCTCGACTAATTTTCAATTAGACTGGTCCGACGATTAATGCTGTTATAGCTACATCCTCTCTCGAAATTTTATTCATGAAATAACTTATGATAACCCAAACAAGACGAAATCCACGTAGCCTCGTCTTTTCGATGCTGGCCCTTCATTCGTTCGATGTCCAAAAAAATTCGTTTTTCTTTCGTTTATTCATGGTGATTTCCAGTTTTGCGTCGAACACATGTTACCCGCCTTCCTGTTCACAACAGCGTACTATATAGCTAATACGTATTTAATTTGTTTTTGAAAGCTCATTCATGTCTTGCTGCTAAGAAGAAGCTGAATGTACGACTTTTGTCTATCTGCGATCAACGGCGGGTGGGAGTTTAACATATAGCAAGACGAAGAAAAATTCATTCCACACCAAACTAGAATTTAATGTTTATTTTTCTGTCATTTTCTCGTTACAGGTAAGCTGCATTTGTAGCACTGGAGTTTTCGGAAATGGTGGGTGTTGGGTAGGTATTTAGACGCTTGGAGTGATCAATTGATAATTCATTTGGTAACCGCTACAGTTGTTGTGCTAACTCGGAGCACTGTTATGCTTGAGGAAGTAGGTTCCACTAATCTAAGGATAGAGCATTTAGAGCAGCACTTTCGGTTTCGGAACAAACTTTTTTTTCATTTTAAATCAGGAAACATCATAATAGAATTATGCTATTTTTCTCCTCTTTTGGTAAAAACTATTTTTCTCCATTAAGGAGAAAATTGTTTAAAAGCATCTTTGCGAGTGAAAAGCACAAAATCTATTACTAAATTGTTATGGAATTTGCGCTTCGACTTCGTCTCATCAGAATCTAACACTATCTTAGTGACAGGACTAAGCTAGCGCGCTATTGACGCTAGCTCCGAAAAATGGAGACACAATTTGTGTTCCTGAGCATAGTATAATAATAATAATAATAATATCACTTCGAACCAGCATTGGTTTGGGAGAAAGCGCTCGATAACTACGACCCGGATGAGCTACGTATCTGCGATGACTGATCAATTGTGAAAAGACGACAATGAGTCGGTATATTCTTCGAAAGCTTTTGACTTACTGAACTACACTTTCAGATCTTTTCGAAATTACTTTGGGGCGATCCTCAAGGGAGTCATCTCGAACCTCATATTTTTGTGTTCTTCGTGAACGACTTCTGCAATAAATTGTCGCCGTTGAAAATTATGTACGAAATCGAAACACTTTCATTAGCGTTCCTAGTACTTACCCTTTTCGGTTAGAACCCGTTCTTCGGTAATGAAGCCCTTTCTACTTGTAAAACCGGTAAAATACCAGTTTTGAAATATTTTTGTCAAAAAAAAAACCAACAAAACACCAGAGTGAAATAAAACGTTTAAAAGTATATTGCTCTGTTATAGCTATTGATAACGCAGGCAGTCAATTTCTACTGCTTTGTCGCTTATCCACTGGACCAACTATACAGTGTCGTTCTCTCGACTCCGCAGTTATATGAGAAAACAACAGAACTGAAAAGTGCCTGTCTACTAATTATTATTGTTAACTGGCTTTAAACAAACTCATATTAAACTAAAAGTACTTTATGTAGCACTAAAAGTGAAAACGATACCTTTTATTCATTTCGTTTATTTGATAGGCACAAATGCGTTAGCTTGGCGGTGCCAAATGCTTATGTTTTTACATTTTGGATATCTTAAAACTAGGAGGTTACAATGTTGAAATATTTTTTTTACAAAGAAAAAAAAAAAGTTTACAGCTATCTTAAGACTAGAAATAAGATTCAATATACAAGAGAGGGCCAAAAGATTTTTTTATGAAAAAATTTAAAACAAGGGATTCACTTTGATATACAAGAGAGGGAGTAATAGTATTTTACGAAATATTTTACGGTTATCTTAAAACTAACAATATAGTTTAGTACACAAAAGGGGGGAACAAATATTTATGAGAAGTTTCACAGAAATTTTAAAACTAGGGATTCAATTCTATTTACAAAATGGAGGACAAGAGTTTCAATAAAGAGTAAAAATTATAGCTATCTTAAAACTAGGAATACAGAATACTAATTTGAATTTTTTAACTAAAACTTATGCTTGGTCAAGATATTCAGAGGGTGGCTTATTTCCGCATCAGTGTAGCAGCAGTTGTATCAAGGACAAAAAAAGGACAGAAAACGATACCTATCCTCACTGAAGTAGCTATACCATGGGCGTAATGTGGTACTAATAACGTTCAGAAGTTTAGCTGGAAGTACCATTGTGAAGAACATAATACAACGCAACATCAAACACAACGACGTTTGAGCTAAGATTCCAAAATGTAGGGACGATCATGAACTCGAGGCACGTCTGTGCAAATTCTGCACACTATCTCGAAGTTACTTAAAAGAATTGTGTTCAAATACGGAGACATGGAATCCATTGTTTGAAGCATGTACTTCATGGTGTGAGAATCCAGTTGACGAAACATATTCCTTCTTACCTAACTTTGAATGCAAATCTCATATAATCAAACAACGCTGTTTACAAATTACGGTCAGATCCCTTTGTGCCCTACTCGAAGTGAGATTATGTACTAAATCGAGTTTCGATATTTAACAGCAAAATGTATGCACGTGTGAAAAATTACGTTAGCATACAGCGAATAATGGGAACCAATCCGAATGTCGCTTCTGGGAGTTTCTAAAAATCAATTGTTATTTTATTCATGCTAGTTCTAAATACGCAAATTTACGCAAATACCGTTACCACAACTCTAACTTTCATGTCACTTCATTTACAACTGCTAGTGGTTATTACTGGTCTGTCGAAGAGAAAGTTCTCAGCTGTCATGACACACACTTTTTAGGCTGAACGACAACAGCCTTTAAGTTCTTTTCAAATGGATTTGATTCTTGGGCATTTGTTTGTAGAATTTTGACAATCGAAGCTATCGCATGGGCATTTGAAAGTTTTGCTCCTTATAAACCTAAGTCAGACCGGACTAAGTAGCAAAACATCAAAAAATGAGATAATGATATCACTTGATGAAGAATTTCTTCAGCTACATTAGGCTTTTGCCAGATTTGAAATATATAACAATAAGCAAGAATTATGGCTAAAATTAATTTCCAATTATAATGTAAAGGGTGCTGCGATTCAAACCTTAAACTCGTTTTTCTCGAAATCAATAAATTGTCACTTAGTCCGGTCTACCCGAACACCGACCATTTAATCATCCGCTACAATCGGGATGCAGTGGAGTATGTCTACTACACACTGTTACGCAATATTATGTATAACATTGAAAAAACGTATTTCATAAGCAATCAATTCATGAAGTTCTTCTTGACATTCAAGGTGATTTTGACAACGTGTCTTTCGAATCTATTTTGGAAGCAGCACGAAATCATGGAGTACTTGTATATATTACGAACTGAACACACGCAATGCTTAGCAACCGTCATCTGTGCTCATTGTTAAGACAAGTAGCGATTAGAAAATTTTTATTCCAATTTTCTCGATTTTGACCCTCAAAAATTCGTGTTAATCGATGCTGTTCTTGTAGATTCTTTTTGCGACTTGCTCAAAAATATTTCACATTTTCTACGATTCTCTTAACCTGGAAAAGAAAAATCTCTAATTAATTATGATTTGCGTAATTCGTTCCGTTTAGTTTTTTTATTCCGAATATTCGCATCTTTTTCTTAACTTAATTCAATGTTGTTTAACTGTCCACAGTTTTATCGTATTCATCCAAACTTACTTCCATTCCAGCTGTACTGACTTCAAAATAATCCATTACTTCTTAATTGGCCGAAGCGTCCAGCAAATTTGATGTTTGACGCAAAACATTCGCCTTGTTGGCTTTGTGTCATGTCAAATCGTTCCAACCGTAGGTCGCTCGATCTGGTCAAGAACAGAGTTGAACAGTTGTGTCTTGTAGGTACCTTCTTTTGGGGCGAGTCGCTTCTGCAGATGCTCTTTTTTTTCTTGGCCCAGACGCGATGTAGCGAGAGCCAATTTCACGCCATCCGCGAATCTCTTGCCAGATCAGAAATTTTTGACAAATTTAGACTAAAACGGAGAGCATATTTGAAAGAAGAAAAAGTCTAAATTTGTCTAAATATTTCTGATCTGGCAAGCGATTTGCAGATGGCATGAAATTAGCTCTCTTTACATTATTTCTTCACTCCAACTTGTCTGCTCGGGGAAATGACGTGAATCGACCTTGGTTTAAGTTTCGTTGACCTTTACGAGTGTGTTAAAAGGCGTATGCGGAACACAGTAAATGTGCTACCAAACCGTTTGTATTTATCGAATAAAGATCATATTTGTAGGGACGTTTTGTATATATACCCAAGTAACCAATAAACATTTTAACGCAGCCTAATATCTGCTTTAGATCTGCATATAGGGCAGTCTTGAAGAGCCATTAGGCCCTATTTTCTGATGTAATGCTGATTTAATGCCAAAAAAGGCTGTTCGCTTCTACAAGCTGACCCAACCGACACTCGGCTAATGTGAACCAATATTGCACTCACCTATCGACAAATTTTCCCGTATCTCAGCTCTATCGAGAAACAATGGAGGCGTTATCAAACGTGTCTTTCGAGAGATGCTGGGTAACGATCGCAACCAGTCAGTGCATGCTTACCTGCGATCGAAGTGACATCGCGTCCAATTTACCAATTTAGATAAGAAAAATAGAGATTGATAGTCCATTTTTGCATTACTAATGCTATTATGTAGCACCAATGAATAAGTGTTACATTCGAAAGACTGATAACGGCGTTACTCATGCTATTAGAAAGATTCAATTGGTTGTTATTTTCAACAATGTTTTGCAGCACTTTCTTTGTTTCCCTTCCGATATGACGAACGAAAAGAAAAAATAAAATATTGTTTAGAAGTCCAATTGACTTCCTTCTAATGCATTGAATGAAAAAAAAATCTAACGAAATTTTGTTCTCACACGATATGAATAAGTCTCGAACAGAGGTACTTTACTTCGTCCTTCACGATCATTGCGCTGCTTTTGCTATCTTGGCTATATTGCATATGTTCGAATGCAATAAATATGGAATAATCCACAGTATTACACTGGCATTATATAGGCTTTTTATTCGCTGTATAATAGTACTTAATGCATATGTAAAGCATATATGCTTTAAAGATCCTTAAAGCATGTAGACGTTATGTCAGCTTTATATACGTATATAGAACAAGCGAAAATGCTATATTTCGGCTGTGTCTGTATGCATTTTATGATGCTAATATACGGCTTGATTTTATAGTAAATACTACAATGGAGTTTCAATGCAACATTTGTGCAAATGTATTGCCAATATTGTGCAATGGCTTAATGCTTAAAGTTACTTGTGTAGTTTGCATAAAATGAAAAAAAACTGGATGCTTTGTAAAATTCTCGAAACTTTAGCTGGGTGGCATATCCACAAGCACTTGTCGTATGAGACACCTTTATTAAAATTTCCATCCCCTTCCTAAGCATGCCGTTTTTTTAATCTTTCGTAGTTCTCGATTGAACGTAAACTGCCCATAAAAGCATAAGAGTCCCATATGGATTTTTGTCAAAAATGAGTTATCTGTTGGATTGTATTCTGTTTTACCACGGAATCGCAATGCACAAAAAAGATTATCAGGTTTGTTTGGACAATATCGAAAAAATACCAGAACATGGTTGTCCCATCCATAAGGTTCAACGAAAATGTCAACAGCGTTTTTCTCGGCTTGCTGTTTTTCAATATGGGACTCTTATGCTTTTATGGGCAGTATAGTTCATGGCAATTCGTTGGATTCACATCATTGGGGGCGGAACGCACCGAGCAAGCCTTGCAGGATTCCAGCACGTTTTTGGAACAATAAAGAAGCTAGTCCAGCTAAAATTGTGGTTTATCATTATGATGTTCCTAAAATAGCACAAGCTGTTTTTGAGACAATTCGATTCGTTGATGGTATCTTTTGCGACTTAGATATTATTTCAGTTTCCGCAGCTGCAGATTGCTTGCCAAATACGGCAATTCGATGCAAATTTCCATCCTTCGTTTGTTTTTGAAACGATCGTCCACTTCGAATTTTCCGGTGTAAAACTCTTACAAAGGTATTTGTTGACAGTTGGCAGCTTTGTCGAATGTTTCGTCATTTATCACACAGAAACTGTGTCCTGTAAACCTCTCCGTTACTAGCACGGAGTTCGGGAAATTTTCTGGATGTAAATTTGCGAAGTATATTTCTTTGTGGAAAATTCCAAAACAAACTTTAAATGTTAAGATTTCTGATGAAATTATCTTGAAGCTTTTTGCATGCTGCTCCCGATTTCAACCAATCCATGAACTTCTTAAGTAGTCTTGAGACGGCTTAAGGGGTTACATACCTTTTTAATTTTCAAAAAATTGCATTTTTTTTTATTACTTTATCTGAAAGTACAACTCCTTGAGAATACTTTCTCAAATTTTTGTGGAAATCCGAGAAATAGATCGAAGGTTACAGCACTTTCAAGAGCACTTCGTCTACCAAGTGCAGTGGTAACTTGAAATTTTAAACTGACAATCTCAAAATGTCATATTTCCAAAAATTCCACCCATCCGATATTTTTTCAATTGATCGTAATTAATTTTTCTCGTACGTTAACGATTCCTCTTTAATGCATAAATTTTTATTTTGTGGGTGAGAATTTTTTAATTCAAGTTTTTTACTTGAAAGAGCGATTTTTTAGGAAAAATATGTACATCCTTTAGTTGCATGCGAAGTTTCAAAGAATTTGAATCCCTTCGAATCCATTGTATACGATTATATTTAATTCTACCGATATTACTGAATACCAACTATTCGACTTGTACTGAGCCTCAAAATGAGATTGTCGGAACAAAAGTATGGTTTCAATTTATTGGATTAGGTATCCTAAACAAAAAGTTCTTTGTTATTACATTCTATGCAAAATTCCAACGAAAAATAGAACTGACACAGTATCCCTTTTTGAAGAGGTACACGAAAGCACATTCTGTCGCATTTTTTTAATTCGATTTATTCGACACGGCTCGTGATCACATTCCGCCTTTTCGATATCATATCTTTTGTTCCATTAGATGCATTAGACACACTGCTCACTGCTACTGTCTCATCTTTTTTTGGAAGCGAAATAATAAAAGCTTCTATTGTCCTTCGCTCTCTTGGTGAAACAACTTCTTTATGCTGCATACCGCCTAGGGACATTGTATGTATTTTGAATGACTTTGCAGTCGATTGTTAACATGCATACAAATGCAGGACTAGTGCAACTGTGCTGGCTCAAACATATGATGTCAAAATTGCTAAAAAAATGCATAACTTACAGCAGCCTAGGATTGTAAAAAAGCACTCGGTAGCGCTACGTGTCTACGCTGACTGATAAATTGTGGAAAGTCGACAACAATTCGATATGGTATAGTTCTCGAAAGCTTTCGATCGTATTTTTCATCAGCGTGCTTAATATTTGAATCAGGTTGGATTTCCATACTGGTTTATTTATCGAATCGCATCGTACCTTCTAAACCGCAGTGCTTCTATGAGACTTGGAACTACACTTTCAGATCTTTTCGAAATTACTTTGGGTGTTCCTCAAGGGAGCCATCTCGGTCCTCTTATTTTTGTGTTTTTCGTGAATGACCCCTGCAATTAAAATTATGTAGGTACTGAGATGATTAGAAAATTTTTCGGTTTTTGCCGAACAGGTTTTGATGTTCTAGTTCGTTTCTAGTAATTTTACAATCGCTATAACATTGGTCTTGATTTCTTAATCGAACAAATGTAATCAGCCAATGTTAATTTTTACTTACAATAAGATCTGTTCTATCTCGGTGGTATTTGTGCTTGTAGTAAATGTCCAGTATTTATGTTATGGCTGTTCTTTAACAGCGTTTATTACTTAAATTAGTTATGGAATTTGAGTTTTGACTTCGTCTCATCAGAATCCGACACTAACTTAGTGAGAGGATTAAGCTAGCACCGAATTGACGCTAGCTCCAAAAAACGGAGACGCAATTTGTGTTCCTGAGCAACCCACTAGTCAAGCATGATGTCCCGCAAGAGAACAAGCTCGTTTACTAATTTTATTTTAAAATTAGCAAAGAATCGTTCAAATTGAAAATAGGTTTAAGTTCGTAGCCGAAGTTGTTTCGTTTTTTGAAATCGAAGTTTTTATTCTTCACTGTCTTGTTTGATAAAAACCATACGGTTAGTCCACCTCGTAAATGTTATATTCTAATCGAAAACTTTACACTACATTACAAGACAAGTTGGTTCAGACGCTTGCACGTGTCTCTATAAAACTTGCTTAAAAGTTTTCAGTTTACGGGTTAGTTTCACTAACCAAGTGCTAAAACAGTTTTGTTTCCAAACTTTTTTAAGGATTCTGATGCTACTGTCTACTGTTAGTCAGTTGCCAGTTTAGATACAGTCCCTGGCCAAATTATAATACTTAGGCAAAGAAACAAAATCTTCACTTAATTTTCGTCGATATGTTGTAGTATTTCTAAACAGAATGTTTCCCTTATTACTTATGGTAATATTTTAAATTATTTTTAAAAGATATATTACGTTCAAACATAGATGGCAGCAGTATAAAACACTGAAATGTAAAATGATCGTATAAAATTCCAATGCAGTGTAATCTTTAAATTGTTTAAAATACATATTACATCGAACTTAACCAGAAGTACTGCTTCGAAATAACTCAAAGTAAGTTCTTTATTAATTTTTTAACAAATCTTGATATATTTGTATAAAGCTGTTTCGATTTTTGACAGTAGAACAATTATTAAAATGGATGATCCACGTGATATGTCGCTAACCCCTTGTATAAACATTTTTTTTTTATTTTAATCAAAATAAATATACGTTATAGAATACTCTTGTTTTAAAAAAGCGAAAACTTAATTCTCCCAGCTTAAGAAAAACAATTTGGCCAAAGACTGTATCAGCCCTATTCGCAAACATCAAATTGAAACCGGGAGCAAAGGAAGATCAGAAATAGTATATAGTCTCCTAATCGGATCAACTTTGAAAGTTGCTCTTCCTTACTTCAACTCAACTGGAAAATATCTAGCTCAAACATCTCAGTACCCAACGACCGAATGGGACTTGAAGCGGACACCCTGGGAGATGATTTTCGTCCTTTCTTGCCTACTTTCGCCCCACCCCCCTTCCATTAGAACGAAAGTTCCAGTATCATCCACTTTCCATTCAATTTGCCTTCGCATTCGGCGAATGAATTATTATACGGTGTCGGTGAATTCTTCGGTATCGGTTCAAAGCCCAGTTGTGTGATTGGTCGTTCAGTAGTGCTGCTAGGAAGCGGTACGTGGGGTGGGGGAGGGGACGAAAGTTCGCCAGACGCTTTAGCATTGATATTACCGCTGGAGTTGGCTGGCAATTTTCATCACAGATGCGACAAAGATAAATCATTTCTGCCAGCTAGCGAAAGCGGTTGAGAATTGCAGCTGTGCAGTCAGTATTTTTATCAGCTCTCTGCCGAATGGATCGTATTTTGGTACATTTTATGATCACGCAAAAAATATATAAAAAAATATTACTGCGCGTTCATTTATCTATAATGATTGACATTCGATCTTGCGACATTGGTATCATTAACTGCCCTTCAGTAGAATTCGTAAACAGTTATTAACCGTTTGCTCCAGTATTCGGATGTACTGAAAGTTATTCGATGTAAAAATTCTCAAATAATGGTTATTGACATTATGAGAAACATAACTCAGTATTCAATTTCTGTGCGCACTACTGACCTCCGGAGTATTTCAACAATTTCATTCCATACATTCAACCGTCGGTTGGTGAAACGAAACCTCAATCGAAATTGGTCAACATTTTTGAATATACTATGTTGTATTTAACGATGAACTACACAAGTCTGGCTTTACCAGGAGACATGTTGGCAGTCTTGCGTGATTCGTAGTAATGCTGCCTAAGCTCGACTCCTGCCAGCAGAAGACAAAAGATTAGCCCGTAAGATTTTAAGCCTGTTTCTAATGACCCTGCCACTTCTAGTTTTCCGATCTGTATATCTCACATTCTATTACTCTCTCCCTAAATTTTCATAACTTTCCCTACTCAATAATCTCTAGCTAGTTGAATGTCGTTAAAAAGTAAAAATAAATAAATTATAAACCTCGTATTCACGAAACTAATACGTGTTTCAAAATTCTAGTTCGCGCCAAAATTGTAGATAGCATTACATTCCAATGTTTGATTGAGTCACTACGGTTATTCCCTGGACCTGTTTAGTTTTTGGCATGATTTTTGTTCATAATTTGGGGTTACGCTGGTTTGTATGAACTATATCAACTAAAAGAACCGACAGTTAAACGATGTTCATGGTTTCAGGAGCTTAGTCGCGATTTTCGTAATTTCTCATTACCGTGGTATTTTATACGTGAGCTTGTTATTGGATTTTTCTGGCAGATCAGCGCGATTTATGTTCATGATATCAGGGCGGTAATCACGATTTTTCTAATTTGTATTCACGTTGTCGTGATATTTTATCACATATTTCATATCGGATTTTTCTGATAGAAGTGTGATTTTCGTTCACGATTTCAAGATCATGGTTTTCGATATTCTAGGTCACCATTTTTGATATTTTATTCACGAGTAGTGTGATTTATGTTTATGATTTCGGAATCTTAGTCACGATTTTCGTAATTTATAATCACGTTATCGTGAGATTTTAGTCGGAAGTAGATTGACTTATGTTTATGATTTCAAGATCATTGTTACGATTTTCGTTATTTATTTGTACATTATCGTGATATTTTATTCTTGAGCTCATTTACGAATTTGAAACTGTAATAGGATGAGTAATGTGACTCATTTTCATGATATAGGCAGTTTTTTCATGATATCGTAATTTTTCTTCGCCTTATCAAGACGTGCTATTTTTTGGTTACTACTGGGAACACGATTTGTGGCTCTATGATGTATTTTTGGTGCTTAGCGTAGTTTTCCTCTTCTGTGCGCTGGACATAACTATATGGACATATATGGACATAACATAAAAAAGCAACTTAACATAACTTCATGAACAAATCCAAGTTTTGTGAAATAGTTCACGTGAAAATTCCATCACAATGTGCAGAGTTGCATGAAATTCGGAAATGATTAGAGATATCTTCTAAATATCACAAGCACTCAAGCCAGATCGTGAATCATGTACTGAGAATCGTTCACGAAACCATGAATAATACTTAATGATCTTGTGAACTATTTCATAAGCTCGGATGGTCAATTGTGACTATTATACTAGGTATCATGAACCGATTTACGAGTACTTGAATAATATTTCATGATTTTTTCATTTACTTCACGTGTACGAATGGTCAGTTTTGACTACTACACTTGGAATCAAGAACCAGTTCACGAACGCATGAGGAATATTTATGATTTTGTAAACTATTTTACGGGCGCGTATGCTCAGGCGTGACTACTAGGAATTTGGGAATCATGAATCTGGATTGGATTTGGGAAATGACTGATTCCTTAGGGATCATGAATCTGTTCAAGTATGCGTAATTAATATTTTCTGATTTTGTGAACTATTTTACGAACATAGATGTTGAAACGTGACTAATATATTGCATGATGAACGAGTTCACGAATGGCTGAATGAGCGAAAATGTGCGATGACCAAAAAATACGCTTGGGAGGAGCAAATCATTCTCTCTGTGCATGTAACACTGACCCAACATTTTCATAAAATTGTCAATAACGACACTGAAAACGTCCAATGCTGCTTTACCGGGACAGAAAAGGAATGTTTATTTGACTCTCGCTATTGATAGAAACCGAGACTACCTCTACATCTCCACAAGCATCACGGGAAAGGAATTGTGTTAGTAAGAAAGGGACCAATTTCCGAGAATTTTAAACGGTCAACTTGAACTCCGGACAGCCGGCCATTTACACTTCAATAATCATTTCCAGACTTTTTTAGTTCTCGTTATGGTTAAACTTGAACTTCACGTTAAGTAGCGAGAAAATATCTTCAAATATACTCATTCGATGTATCTTTCAATAAAATGAAATAGTCTCGAAAAAATAATCCAGGGTAGTAAACAGACCTAAGCTACAAAAGAAAATTCGATTTGATTTGTAAGAGAATATGAAATAATTTTGAGCGGCCCAAAATGTTCATTAACTGTACAGAAAGCGTTGCTTTATATGACGGATACATTAAATGTTTCGCATCGTTTGTTCACCTTTCTTGTTCAGCATACGACCCACAGATCTTCACTTATGCAACTCCTGCCCAAAGTAAAACCGGGTTAGGCTCCAACCCTAACCGCTGTCAAAATGTATGAACTGACAGAGGTTGGGGCTGGAACCAGACCCACTCCCGTGTTCAAGCAAAATTGGCATAACGTGGCTAGTACCTGGGTTGGCACCATTGGGAGACGATATAATCTACTATATCATGAATGTATGGTCGAGCTCTGAATAATGTTCCTAAATATATGAATAATATCACGAGTCAACTTTTGGTTATATGAATATTGTTCTTAAAACTGTGAACTAGTTCACGCACAGAAAATCAATTTGGTTATGACATGATAGTAACTGTAACTGAAATCAATAAATCAAAAACAAACATCTCTACTAATAAAAGCGTTATGCAGGCATTATTGAATATAAATTGAACATAATTATAAAACACATATTTTTTTATTTTGATTGTAGAGGTTTTAAACTTAAGGGTCATTCGTCTTTCCGGGTTAGAGAAATCTATTTGGAAAATTTTCGAACCCTATGTGCGGGGTTGTGAATCAAACCCAGGTGAGCTGCGTACAAGGCACTCGATTTACCAACTACACTATGCCCGTCCCCATTATAAAGCACATGACATTTGTTCATGGTCCTGTTTTCGTAACGTAAAAACATGATTCTTGCAGAATTCATGGCCCTTTGGAACATTTTTTCCGTGTAGTTTAAATCAACAATGAGATCTGTTAAATTACATTTGTTTGTGTACTGGCTTAAATGGTAGTATACCAGCATAGGCGATTGTGTCCAAGCTGAATAATCCGTTACCAGCTGAGACAAGCATTTCAAGCTTTAATTTAGGCCAACTTTTTAAGTTTTGTGCACAAGCTGAAATCTTCATGTCTGGACTGAGGCTGACCGCATCAAAACAACAGCACCAGATTTTTGTTTCCAACAAAAATTCAGTTCACCGAAATATTAACTTGATGAAATCAAAAAATTAACTATTTTCTTAGATGAAATTGTGATGGTTCGGTTTTCCGTGTGGAACTTTTATTCGGGCAATGTATTGAACATTGTGCGATTTTTTTATCTTGCGATTATCATTTGTGCGATTTTTAATCGATTTTATGTTGGATAATTCTTATTCGTACGATTTTTAATCGTGTGATTTTAATTCGTAACATTATATATCGTGCTATTTTAATTTACGTGATATTAATCGTGCTATTTTTAATCAAGCGATTTTTAATCAGGTTATATTTAATCGTGTAATTTTATGTCGCGCGATTTAAAATCGTGTAATTTTTTATTACACGATTTAATCCATGGTATTTTTTATCGACTAATTCTTATACGATTTCGATTTGTGAAAGGGTTTGGTCCCATCATTTGCGGTTGATGCTGTGTGTAATTACACGTCTGGCATGAGTAAAGGGTTTTTAACATAGCTGCTAACTGAAACAGGTTTTCGCATGTTTAACTCTTCCCGCGTTGATCACACCGTCGATCTCTACCTTATGAGTGGGAGCGTAGATGTGATAATCCTGATATCACGGCTATTCGCACACAGGAGCGGTCATTTATGCACCTACTCAAAGTAGGAACGGAAAGAAAACAAATGGAGAGACAGAAATTTAAAAAAAAAAACGAGACAGGAGATAGTCGGACAAAAATGTAGGCACTTGATCTACATACGGCTGGGTATTGTTATTAACGAAACAACAAAACAGTTACAAATCGGTAGCTGTTTTGCTTAGAATAGGAACAAAAAAAGGTGCAAATGTCTTCAAGAGCGAACAGCGTCTTTATTTCGCATGCACAAAGAGTTTGTGTTGTAGCTAATTTATCGAAATACAAATAATGTTGAGGATGCAATTTTTTTTATTGACTTTCAACTATTTTTTTTACAATTACAACCTTGAGAGAGAGATAAATGTCGTATAGCACGATGAACCAACTAGAATTTGATATTTTTGTTCTAATTATGAAAAATTAATCCATCGACTGTGTTTAGTTTACATTACCGTATACATCAAAGAGATTGCTGGCAGCTTTGTGTATATCCTCATTATCATCATTTTCGCATAGTCTAATAATCCTAACTCTGCAGAATGAGAAAGTAACCAAAATTGAAGTTTATAATCAGTTTAACCGTAACTCTACAGGTAAGAAGTTTGATTTGAACGTTTGGTGTTCCACTCGTCAGTAACTGACACCAACTTGCTGCCAGTTGGACAATATATTTAAACTAACATCAAATTGGTGTCAGTTAGATATCCTGTAAGTATGCAACCTTTTTTTCCTAAAGGGAAAAAATTGGATGTACCAATTTACGCATAAGGGCACAATACCTTACTTAGAGAAGTTGGATTTGAATGTTTCGTGTTCTACTCAATTTTAAACTAGAAATAAATTATGTAAAAATTCCCAAACATTTTTGGACAAGATCAACAACATAAAAGTTTGTGTTTATCTTAGGTATTATATCTTTATACACAAAAAAATATTTCGGGCTTATCTAAAAATGTTCCCGTTTGGGAATTTTTGAATAGTACCAGGAGTTTGGGCCTCATCCCAAAAGACGATTTCGGTTCAATATTCCTCATCAGCAAGCATGAACTTCTACACTTACTACCGAGACATCAATCGGTACCAGCCATTCATTTTAGCCTTCACGCAAGATGACCTTTTCAATTTTGGTTTCTAACTGGCGCCAATTTGGTGCTAGTTTGAGCTTATCTAACTAGCATTAAGTTGCTGTTAGTTACTGACGAGGAGAATCCGAAACACCAAAAAACCAAACTTATAGAAATAAATTATTGGGAGTATTATGATCGACAGGAAATAAATTTTTAGAACCATAAAAGAACGAACAATTCTATCAGAACAAATCTTCGAGTGGGTTGTGATCAGCGCGAACTTCAATCATGGTCAACAATATTCGCAAGAAATTACAAGAAACTCTAGAAATTTGTGATGGAATGCTGCAATAGGGAAGAGTATATTTAAAATCACTCGAAAAACACTATATGATTTATGTACGATTTCTTACCACGAATTTCTGTATTACGAAGTACTATGCGTCCGCATAATACTGGACGAAGAAGGCAACGCCTGGTTAAAATGATTCATGTGATTTTACAATTCATAAAGAAACCTTGCGCAGCGCTGACAAAGTTTTTCTTCATATTCCAATGGGTTCTCATTATTTAATTTCATTCCTTCATTTTTTCAAGTTGAACTGTTTCTTTTTCTCCCATAAAACGAGGGACCTCTATCTTACTCGACTCATCTGAGGCCACCGTAAATCTCAACCGAAATCAAAACAAAACGTTGCTTACTGGAACTGGGAGAAATTCTATTCACGCTTTACCAAAAGCCCTAATTGAACCAATTATCCGCGATTCGCACTGGCGAAAGGCGGCATATTTCTGTTTCGCCCCGGACCGCGGCAAACAGTCGGAGGCAAGCGCAGAGCACGGTGACTCAATCAACGAGCAACAGCAACCGAGCAAGAGCGCCACGATGAAGCGTGAAATGGTAAAAGTGTTTTGCTTAAACCGTAGCGGTGGCGACTGGCTGCAACAAGCGAATCCCACTCACGAAAGGAAAAGTCAAGCCGAGATTCCATCCGAGCAAACACTAATTGTTAATAGAAATACAAAATGCTTAATTTTTATGCCAAGAGCGTGCTTTGTTTTTTTCTTCTTTCCCCCACATCAGCCGCAGCACTGGCATGGAACTATCCCGTGCACGTTTGTGATAAACAAATAGCGCCTCTGTGGCTGTATTAACTAGTGGAGCCCTCGGTCGAGATCCGCGTACACAATACGCTATCGCCACCCACAACGTTCGTTTACGCGCACGTGCGCGAGCTTATGAGTTATAAACGCTAATTTGACTCCGGTAATGAAGGACAATCACGGCGTTAATTGGTGCAAAATGATGAATGGGAGGTTGCATTAGATGAAGGTACTACGAATCACCCTGTACGGCTCACAGGCATAATTTTTTGGTTTCATATATCATCATTTCGCATTAAAATAACGTTAACAACAACCGTAGAATATTTCACACCTATATTATATAATTGACCGGGTAAATCAGGCACCTACGCGGAATGCCTTCCGATTTAAAGCCCCCTTTAATCCACCTAGAAATGTGAGAAAAGCCGAATGGGTTCTCAGTTTCAGACTTGCAGCACGAGACCTGCAACTATCCTGTACAGGGGCTTCTTTACTGCTGGTGCTGTCTGTTGGTTTGGAGATGTTGTGTGCAGTGGTTGTTGAGTGACCATTTTGTACTTCCTGATCCGCACCCATTGTTTGCAGTCTAGCGCAAGATGTGAATGTATGACTGATTTTAGTTGTAGTAGATGGAATTCCCTTAACAGTTTCCGTGTAAGGTTTTCCATGGCACAGTGGGGCAGAATGGTACTTTTGGCGGTCAAAACATTAGCGCCTTACTAGGTATGCATTCTGGAGGATTAGTGTCTTCAGCAAAGTATCTTGGATGGAAATGAGCATTATTTTGGCTACTTTGCTTTTGACCTAGATAAGTAGAAACTTTTTCAATATTCATAATGAAACACCCTTTACATGTTACGATAACATTTATCACTCTTTGGAACCTATTTTACTATTCTATATTTTTGAAGATTTAGGAATAAAAATCTTTTTTACAGAAATGTTTTAATTAAAAAATAATGAAATTCATTTTCTAGGCTATTTTTTAAATATCATGTAGCGCCTTCTACATAGGTTATAGAGTATGAGGGACTTTGGTACATATGTTAAAAATATCGAAACAAACTGTTTTATCAAAGAAAGTTTTTTGGTAGAACCCCCTGTCAAAAGTTAGAGCTGACCTAAATCAGTATCTACTTATCTAGATCAAGATTAAACTTGTTAGAATAATGCTCAATTCCTTCCAAGATGCTGAAGATACAGTATTGGCGCATAGAGATCTGTCACGGGTGCGTAATCAATGTGGTCTGACGATATGTGATACATAGAATTGATGGCCAGCTATAATATAATTCATTTAGTCGGAACACAAACACTGTTGGAATCACCTGGAAATAAATTCCTTCCACTACCTACCTAGCGGTATCCCCTTTTGCGTAATTTGATATATTGTGTGTGATAATATTATTTTTAGTACATAGCGTTAGCTCGTGTATCCGAGCAAGTGAAAAGCCAACAACATCCACATTTCCATCGTGTTGGAAATGGGTTTCGAAATGGATCGACCCATGAAAACACCACCAGCATATTTTGGTAATAATTAATTCATTTTTTCGGGTTTTGACGGTGGTACCATTACCTTATCTAAGACTTTTTGATGAGTTAAACGAAAGCAATTAAAAACCACTCCAGAGGCAGTATTCGAACCTGCAACCCTTGGGATTTCGGTTCAATGCACAAAAACTTATGCTATCTCGGAGCAGCGGCGGTTGTGTGTGATCTCGTTTTAGAGTAAGTGGTACTATCGCTGTCGACAATGCGATTATCGTGTGTTTTTCCTGGGACCTTATCATAGCATAGGCTTGTGCATTGTACCGGTGGTTCGAATCCTGTCTCTGGCCTGATTTTTTCACATAATTGCTTTCGTTTCACTCACCATTGCAATCTGTTTTCCCTGTTGGTTACATGTTTTTGGGTTATTGAGAACAGACCATATTTATGATCTTTTCAAGAGGTTGTGAAGTGTTTGAGCCCATGAAAATTTGCTAGGGTAGGCGTACCTCAATTGTTCTACCGTCTACATATACTTTGGGCTGGATGTTGCATACAACGTTGCCAGATTCGACAACGCGTATTTCGGTAATGTTTCTGACCATAATCAGGACCGAATGCCGTAGATGATGAAAATGCACTATGTCAGCTTCGGCTATGCTGAACTTTTGTTGTTGTTTTCATCAATTGCATCATTTCACTATCGATAATGTTGTAAGGCATTTCAAACAGTAAAAATCAACACAGTTCGCCGGAATCGGAGAATATTGCAGCAATGGATTCTCAGGAAGAATTACAAACTTATTTTGATTAATGAACGCAATAAAATTGATGAAATTAAAATAATTAATAAAATTAATGCAATCAATGAAATTAATAAAATAATAAAATGAATGAAATTTTTCAATTTAATAAAGTCAGTGAAATAGTTAATTGAATAAAATTATTAAAATTAATAATATTGATGAAAATAGTGAAATTAATGAAATATTAATTAATAAAATAGTAAAATTAGTAAAAGGATAAAATTACGAAAACTTTACAATGATTTAAATTAATAACAATTCACTAAATCAATAAAAAAAATTAAACGAATACAATTAATAAAAAATAAATCAAATAATAAAACTAATAAAATGAATGAAATTAACAAACATTCATAAAATTTAAAAAAATAATAAAATTATGGAAATTCGTAAAATCAATAGGAATAAACAAATTAATAGAATTCAATTACTTAAATTGATAAAAACAATGGAATAAATCGAACGAATGAAACTGATAATATAAATAAATAAAATAGTAAAGCTAATAAAATTAATAAAATAACGAAAATAATTAAATTAATATAATCAGAAGTAATAATAAAATTAATAAATCAATAAAATTATTCAAATTAATAAATTTAATAATATTCACAAAAAATGCATAATATTACCAATATTAATAAGTATAATAAAATTTAAAAAAGTAATAAAATAATAAATTCAAAAGAATTAGTAAAATCAATAAAATGATGAAATTACTAGCGTAAAAATTAACAAAATTATGATTCGTAAATTTAATTGGAATCATTAAATTAATAAAAATACTCAAGTTGTCTTTTTATTAACTTGATTATGCATAACTAATTAAACCACAAAAAAAAATATAAAATTGATAAAATAATTAAATTAATAGAATAAAAAATATCATAACAGCAAAATTAATCAAATTAATGAAATTGATAAAATTTATAAAATGATAAAATTAATAAAATATTGAAATTAAGGTAATTTATAAAATAAATGCAAATCATAAAAACACAAATTAGTAAAATGAATTAAATCAATGATATTAATTAAATTATTTTAATTATTAACATTAAAAAAGAATAAAATTAATAAGAATAATTAAGTTAATATGATTATTAACCCTCAAAAAGACAAGGGGTCTCAGAGGCCCGGCTAGTTACAGTTTTCTAGATTCAATGGATTTGTAATTTGAAATGATCGAGCGTTTTAGGGCTTTCGATTCTCTCACTAATAAAACATAAAAAATGAGACTTTTTATTTGATTGGGTCTTATCAGCGATTTTTCTTAAAATCACAATTTTAGCTTGCCTTTTTGAGGGTTAAGTTTTATGAAACTTGTGAAATTAATCAATTTAAAAATTTTAAGAAATTAATGCGATCAATTTAATTAATAAAAATTTATAAGATAAATCAAATTAATATAATGTATAATATTATTGATATTAATGAAATTATTAAAATAAATAAATTAATAGAATTAATTATGTTAATTATTGGAAGCCAACTTTTTCATTTACATTTTCTAACTCGAATGAAGAATATACAATTACATTAAATGAAAGAAATGATTCGAACAGAATGATACATAAAAATTATTATTTTTTTTTTAAATTTTCAAGATAACAAAATCAATAAGATCAATGAAGTTGATGAAAATAATAAAATCAGTAAAATTAATTGAACAAAAATTAATGAAACAGTCAATAAATTTAATAAAATTAAAATAATTGGTAAAATTAACAAAAAGTTAAATAATAAAACAATTAAAACTAATAAAATCAAGAAACTTATGTAAGTTCACGAGATTAATAGAAATAAAAAAATAATAGAATCATTAATGTAAATAAAATAATTATAATTTTTTAAATTTATAGAATTAGTGATATTGATAAAATTAATAAAACCAATAAAAATGCATGAAATTAATAAGAATAATAAAATTAATCAAATTAAGGCAATTAAACAAATAATGAAGTTTATAGAATTAATTAAATACATAAATCAAAAAATTTAATGCAAATGATAAGTTTAATGTGATTGAAGAAAATTAGTAAAATTAATAAGAATAATAAAATTAACAAAATAGATTAAATTAGTAAAATCATCTGAATTATTGAACGTAATAAAATGAAGATAAACAATAATGTAGCAGTAAAATTCATAAATTTAATAAACTTAGTGAATCTATGACAATCAATAAAATTGTTATAATCATTGAAATTAATAAAATTTGTCAAATTAATAAAATAATTAAAATCACCAAAATTAATTAAATGAAAAAAAAGTTTATTAGCACGATAGTAAATCAATAAACGAATAAAATTAATCAAATAAATGGGATAAAAAAATAAATAAGATCAATTCACTTACTAAAATAGCTCAAAAATAAATTCAATAAAATTAGTAAAATTTATCAATTTAATGGTATTAATGAGATTATTAAAATGAATGAAATTCGTTAAAATTATAAAACAAAATAAATAAAATAGTTAAATAAATACATTTAGAAAAATTTATTAAATTGTTTTAAATTACTAAAATGAATAAAATAATAAAAATACTAAATTTAATTAAATTGTTTAAATCAATAAAATTATTAAAATTTATAATAGCTATAAAATTTATAATATTGATAAAATAAAATTATTAAGATTAATAATATGAATAAAATGAGTGTAATAAATCAAATGACAAAATAATAAATAACTAATAAATCAAACTGTTAAAATAAAAAATAAATGAATAATAAAATTAAGAAAATGCAATGCAATTAGTAATAATCAAATTAATGTAATGAATAAACAATAAATTGCATAAAACGAACAAATGCAAGCAGTGAATAAAACGAATTACACGGCTGAATAAATAAACAAATGAACGAATAAAATGCATAACATTAATAAACTAATCAAAAGAATAAAATGAATGAAACCGATCAAATGAATCATCATCGTGTCCGAGCATTTTGGGTGCTCTGAATCATGACTGAATGTGCTTTAGATTTCTTACTTGAATGCCTGACGCATGCACATCTTTCTCGATTTCACACAACGGGGTCCATCCCGAAGTCCACGACCTGTACCAAGTTCTCTGCTGAGCATAACTTGAGCTGAACTCTCTTCCGGTATTCGCGTTACATATCCAGCCCCGGTAGTGTACCGTGTTTGATCGAAGTTAGCATGTTTGTATACAAGGTAGAGCTCGTGGTTTATTTAAGTGATATGCATTTCGAGAAAAAGTTAGATTTTGACACATCGTTTGTTTAAATGAAAAGAATCGATCGAACTGCCATAGATCAGAGGGAAAAAATCGATTTTTGAGAGAAAAAATCAATATTGAATTTTTTTAATATTTTCTAAAATCGGGTTTGCTAGGCCGATTTTTTAATCCTTCAAAATCGATGTTGTCAGACATCGAACTGAAAAGATCGGATGAAAACTATCGGTCTTTCAGGGTAAAAGATCGATTTTGAAAAATCGACATCGCCCATTCCTAGCGTCTGCGCCATTCTCCATTTTCTACTGTCCCACTGAGTATTGAATGCAGATTTTTTTTCTCTGAAACACACCCAGCACTCGATAACCTGGTTCCGTTAACACTCATGCCTTATGGCCGTACTGAGAAACAGGGAGTATCAGCGATTTTTATGGTGCAAGTTTTGTGCGAGTCTGTAGGCTGCAGAAATTTAGCTGACTACTCGAACCATAGAGAGTCCTATTCGGAGACGCAATTCGCGTTTTTACCTCGCAATTGTTCGAATTTGTCGACACTATTCGTATCCTATCTATTTCAACCAAGGAACCAACACCATTCGGATTGCCTCGCTCTCTAATAGCTGTGCCCATTGGTTTCTCAGAGTTTACGGGTAGTCTGATTCTCGCAGCCTTGCTTTTAGAGGGTATAAACCTCCATCTTCAACTTCTTTGCAGTTTACAAAAAACTATAAACAAAAATGGTAAATAATATAAACAAAAGTATGAAATAGAAAAGCGAACAAAGAAGATAAACGAAAATAGAAAAACGAAATAAAAAGCAGTAAAAGATAAAAACCAAAAATGTAAATAAAAAAAACGAAAATGAAAAAAATAAAACGTAACAACAAATGAAAGAAGAAAGTTGAAAAATGAAAACAGAAAAAAATTTAAAATAGAAAGTAAGAATGAGGAAAGAAGAAATAGAATCAGAAAAAAATGAAGAAAAATAGAAAAGAAGAGATGAAAAAGGAAAGAAAAACATGCAAAATAGAAGGAATATAAAAGAGAAATATGGAAGAAGACAAAAGAGAAAATGAAAAAGATAACAGTGAAACAACAGTGTAAAAGATGGAATAAATAGTATAAAGAAGGAAGGACAATAAAACAAGTTAATAAACAATAGTAGAAAAAGGAAAAACAATGGAAGATGGAGAAAAACAAAAGAAGACGATAAAAAACAAAAAAAGGAACAAATTGAAGCAACAAGAAGAAAAGAAAGTGGAAACATGTAATAAGAAATTAAAGATAGCTTGAAGATAAAAGGAAAAGGAATAGAGCATAGAAAAGAATTGAGCGAAAAGATAATAAAAAGTAGAGCGGAAAGAGAAGAAGAAAGAAGTGAGTACGGAGAAAAGAAAAAGTGAACATAAAAATCAGAAGAGAGAGAAAAGTAAAGAAAATTGAACAGACCAGAGAGTAGAAAGGAGAGAAAGTTAGTAAGAGTGTTCTTAGATTCGTACGTCTCCAAGTGTCGAAATCTTTATATCCATACAGTTTTTAACCGTCCAAGATTGCGAATTTCTCAGTTTCCAGGTTTTCGAGTCGTCAATAATTCAAGGCTGCAAGTTTACAGCTCTGTAAGCCTACAAGTCTACAAATCAACAAATATCCAAGGCTCAACGTCTCCAAATTTTCAAGTCTCCAAACCTTCAAATCTCATTGATTCTCATGCTCCAAACCTCTGCCGATCTTCGAGCCTACAAGTCACCAAGTCTTCATGTCTTTATATTTTTGAGTTTTCAATACTCAAATTTTCCAAGTCTCTGAATCTCCTATCGTATAGATATTCCAATCTCCAAGTCTCTTAGCTTGTATATGTCCAAGTTTTTAATTTTTAAAAGTTCATGTCTTTAAGTCCCTGAGTCCGCAAGTCTGCTAGTCTCAAAGACTTCAAGTGTCTTAGTATCCAGGTTTCCAGCCTCTAAGTCTCTTGGTGTCGTCGTCTCATAGTCACAAAGAAGCCAAAAAACTCAAAGTCAATGATTTTTAAAATCTGCTAAGTGCCGAAGAGCTCAAGTGCCTAAGTGTCCAAATCTTCAAGTGTTCTAGTTTCAAATTCTCTGAATCTTCAAGTCCTCCAGTGCCCAAGTCGCCAGGTCTTCTAGTCTCAAAAGCTCTAAGTCTTCAAACCTCCAAGTTTTACAATCTTTGAGCCTGCAAGCGTTCAATATTTAAGTTTCCAAGTCTCTCAGTCACCGAATTCTGCAGTATTTAAGTTAACAAATTTCCACGTATCCAAGTTTCTGAATTTCCAATCCACAAGGTCTACCAATCTCCAAGCCCTGCAAGCGTCCAAATCTTCAGGTCTTCAAGTTAAGTCTATAAGTCTCCGAGTCTTTAAGTTTACTGATTACAAAACTGATTTTTTATATGAAAAACTTCCGAAACAGTACTGAACAGTAGGGAAAAAACAAACGGGAGAACTAGCTTAGGTTAGCTTAGTTGGCCGCCCGTGAGTTTCCTGTGATCATACTCACCGTGCAACCTAAAGAGACTAGATAGATGGCCACGCCCATGCAGGTCAATTTTGGGATGGGAAGGAATGTTAGTTCAACACTTGTGACTATTATGACCGAGGAATTCTTTGCATCATCCACAAGTGTCGCTGGATATGTTTAGTGTTAGTAGGTAAGGAAATGAATCAAAATATATCTTGGTAGATATTGTGATTTAGCTAAGTACTCACGCGCTTTTAGATCAAAGTTTCCAGCAGAAATATGAATGACGTTCGAATAGGAATCCGCGGGGCGTTACATAAAAGTGTACCGCCGCGTGGAATATAATAGAAGTATCTTCTCATCTATAGACAATATGTTCTTAACAATATGTACGAAAGTCGCTCGCGATCAATTTCCGATAAATCGAAACGAGCAATTTGAACTCCGAACAACCAGCCATCGGGAGTATTGCTTCTTATTAACACTTCAACGATTATTTCCAAACTTTGCCGTTCAAAGCTAGCGTTCAAAAAGTATAAAAGATATCCCAAATTAATGTGAAAATTTACTGCGAGATATGTTAATGACATGTTGGCATCTCCACTTTCCCTATCAGACACGTTTTTGGAAAATTGCAAACGACATGCGTAATACATATAATAAACACAACGACAAGGGCTTTTGATCCGTCGGCGGCCCAGAAGAAGGGAAGGGAGAAGAGCGATACTGGCAAAGACCGACAAGTGGTTCAAACTCGAAAATGTGACGCAGAGTACTGCACCGAATAATTTAGAAGAAAGGACCAGGGGTGCGATTTTACGAAGTTTTAGCTTCCGATGGCCCTACATTTTCTGACAGAGTGAAGTTCTGGAGTGTTCAAATGTTCACCACTGTTTAGGAAAGCAAAAGTAGTACACAGCTAGTGTCAGACCTTCGTGACACCACAAGAAGTCAATTTTTGGAGGTATTCGTCAATGTAGATTTGTCGGTAGTCGGTTCCAGATTTAATGACAAAACTGGCTTATTTAGACACATCTACAGATCGCTTGTGACACATATAATTTTTAGTTTAGCCAAAAAACTTCCTACTTGACAGTTTGATTTTTTTAAATACGGTTTTTAAACCAAAAAAGTTATACCTTTACGTGGAAGAGCCGATATATTAATACATACTGTTAATTAACACTTAGTGTAGAATTAGACTTCATCCTTTACTGCTATTGTACAACCGCCAGAAGAAACCTAAAACGTTTGTACACAATCGGGAATAGCGAATCAGCGAAAGTTACCATATGTCAATGATTTACTCAATATATAATGGATAAAGGCTATGATGCAAAAACTTAAGGTCCGCCCATATAACCAATAAGCATTATAACGTAGCCTAATATCTGCTTTAGATCCACATATAGGGCAGTCTTAAAGAGCCGTGAAGCCCTAAATACTGGTAATATGCCAGAAAAGACGAAATATAGTGCTATTACTGTGCAGAGATTGACAGCTCGTTTTTGCAGTTCTAATGCTATTATATAGCACCAGCGTACAAATGTCAAATTTGAAAGCCTAATATTGCCACTACTAATGCTGTTAGAAAGCTTCAGTTGGCTGTCATCGTCCTTTCGGTATGCTAAGCAAAAACGAAAAATTTTATGATAAAATGTTCTGTTTAAAACCGTAACTGACTCTCTTCTAATGCATTGTAATGAATATCCTTAATGGGTTTTCGTTCTCACATGATATGAATGTTTTACGAAAATTACCTTTAGTAAGTCTCGAACTGAGGTACCTTGTCTCGTCCTTCACGGTAAGTGCGCTGCGTTTGCTGCCTGGACTCTATTGCATATGTTCGGTTGAAATGAAATATACCGAATACAATCTTCAAGAAGAGTTGCATAACGAATAAACCCACAGCATTACAATAGCATTATATCGGCTTTCTATTTGCTCTATAATGGCACCCAATGCACATGTAAAGCTTACATCCTTTAAAGATCCTTGATGCACGCTTTACATCAGCTTTATATGCGCATACAGAACAAGCGACAATGCTATATTTCGGCTGTGTATTTATGCATTATTGATGCTAATATAGAGCTTTATTGCATTGTTAATGCTGTAATGGTGTTTCAATGCAACATAAGTGCAAATGTATAGCCAATATAGTGAATGGCTGAATGCTTATGGTTACTTGGGCGTGCAGGTTGTCTTCGGTACGGATCAATAACTTCACCTAGGAACTCTTAGTATGTTGTTAGTCACCGCTTACGACATGGGAGCAGGTTCCCAGTGGTTCTATTCTTGGCTAAAATAGTGCAAAAAATTAGGCCGCCGGACACCACAGGGCTTGGAGAAAACAAACGGGAGAACTAGTGGAAAAACTAGTCTTATTTCTTTATAACTTTTGACATTAAAAATGAACTCAGCACCCCAATATTAGCTTAGCATGTGTCAGATAAGGCAACATGTCGCCGATTTTGTTCGACTTTTGCTCGTAGACCCACCACCATGCGTCTGGATCCGGATATGCTGGACAGTCTAGCGCGAATATTAGCCATCAACTGATAATGGTCAGTGTCAACGTTAAGTCCTCGAACATCAATAACATCGGAAAAATGTCGACCGTCTGTCAACACATGACCGATTTGCAAGCACGTTTCGCCATTTGGGTGTCATTTCCACCAAATCATTGCCCCATTTAACCTGTCACAAAAATTTCACTCTCTCGTCAAAGTGGAACGTACCAGCTCGCAAAAATAGCACCGATCAATTGGGTGATTTGAAGTGGTACCAGTCACATCAAAAAGTTTTATCTATATCGTGTTAGCAAAAGTTTTATTGATTCCGATTTCCCACCCGGAACGGTGTCATTTGCGAATCGGGTAGTACGTGTGGACAAAGACAAATGGAAATAAATCATAAAATAACGTCCAATTGACTTCATTTATTCAGAATATGTTTGTCTCGAGTTGCATGGTGTGGGCAGTACGATTTTCCACACACCCAGTTCATTGAAATAACAACTACTTTTTTTTTCGTTCCGACGTGTTTCGAGAACCAGGTTAAAGTTATATTATTTGAAGATGTTGTTTTAAACACTTACGCGTCCCGCCTTATCCTTACCCTATCCCCTACAAAGGAAAAGTAAAAGCATGTTCCAGAACTTACCTCCTTCGATTTTTGCTCTGCGAGCCGCGCAGATTTCCCACTCCAGTTCCTCCATGGCAGAGCGAGTTACTCTGGCCAGAACCTATGTTGAACAGGGGCCGTCGCCTGATCCACGAGAGCCCGAAGTGGAGCCGGGACGGTTTCTTGTGTTTCCTCCGAATTTTGCACGTTTTGCACGGTGTGCGGCAACCTCACTCGGCACACTCGGGAGTTTTTTTTACGATTACGTACAGTGTTTTTTTTAATGTCAGGGAAGAAAGGAAAATAAGAAAAGCAAGAGTCGTAGGTTTCGTTTTAACTTTCCTTGCCCGTAGCGTGTCAAAACAAGTGATCCGGCGAGTTATCCTGCGATAAGGTACGGGGCGTTTGGGCTGAAACGATAGGCAAGAAGAAGAAGAGGTACATTAGGGAAGAAAATAAGGCATACATTCGACTTTTACGACGACGGAAGCTTTAATCTCTATGGTTCGATCGGCTCTTGTCGTGATTCCGGGAACGAACTTTGACGTTTGGAAGCCATATATTTTACCAACCATAAAAATCCGTCACGCGCGTCGATTCAACACGCACAAAATGAGATGAAATTTTTCTAATGGATCCTTTTTAACACACACAACATTCCTAAGGGTATAGAGTGCCTTCTAAAAGTAGCGATTCCTAATGAATGATAAGTGCCATTGCTATTCTTAATTAAGTTATGTTAAGGTGACTGCCACTCTGTTCCGACGCCACTCTGTAATAAATGCTCATTTTTTTTTTCAATTTAGTAGATTCAGTTCTCTGACAGTCGAGCTGATTGCAAGATGCAATTATTTGCTCATTCTTTTGTAGATAGCCAACGTTGCTTCAAAGAGAAATCTAATGTTGAACAATTTGCCACATCCCCCGTGGTTCAATTGGTACCCCGGAGGAGACAAGCTATTTATGTGAAAGGCAAACTATTGTCACGCATGCGGACGGACCACACAAGCTTGACAGATTAATCAAGCAATAGTTATTCGAGTCACGTTGGATCCAATTTTCGATGTAACAAATTTCACTTTCAATATTCCATTTACCATTTGCGTCTGCCACTAATCTTTTTTTGTTGTTGTTGTTGTTATATTTTGTTTCAGCCTTCGCTGAGTTTCATTCTCTATTTCCGACCATAATTAGTATGTGAACCGTTCAATCAGCTTTCCCCTCGTAGCTTGTGCTGTATGCGATTAATTGGCGCTACAAAATAGTAGCTATACTACCATTACGGAATGAGACATTATGCACTATTTACGTAGATACATATCGTAGAGCTGGACACTACTAGTGTCTGGTATAAGTGCTTACCAACACCAGCAAGAACCTCAAACTACTATGTAGGTCGATCATAGTGAATCAAAGTCGGTGCCAATCTTATCTTTTTTTCTCTCTTCCCAAGCCAGCCCAAGAGACCCCCGGTAGCTGATTTTCCATTCTCTGTTTTGCTGCCCAGTTTCCGATTAAAACGAAGGCGACTGATGCAACGTCGCCGCGCCGCGCTGATGACCGGGAGTTGGGAAACGAGCGTGATTTTCCCAGCAGAAACCCCGGTGCCCGTGGGGTGCTGTTTGTGTATTGTGTGACAAACATCGTTAATCAGTTCTCGTTTCTTTCCGTCTCTCCCGTGCGCTTCAGACTTCGGTAATCAGTTTAATGCGATCGCAGATTTGGAAACAATGTAAATTTCTCTGGAGAGACAGGCAGGGGCGCGGTTCCCGGGAGTTTCGAAAAGTAGTTATCATAAAATGGAAACGATGAATCAACGAAAGTACGTGCTGTTTTGCAGTATTCTGATTATTCGGCAAAAATATTGCAGCAAAACTTATAGCTTTAAAAGTACCATCTGTCTTCTGGGTTCACTCTAGCGTCGTGAACAAGATGCTTTATTTGTCGATAAAATGAATCAAGATTTAGCCAACGCCAGCGGATTAAATGGATGGCCTTATAAGCTCTATCTACCAGAAGTGCCATAAACTCGAGTCTAATTACTATTGAGGAATAACAATACTCAATACCACCTATAAAGGTATCTTCCGTGTTCTGTTTAGCAAACTACACCCATTGTCTGAATTCTTTGTCGGCGAATACCAAAACAGGTTTCGAGTGGAACGATCAACGACGGACCAGATGTTGCGAAAAATCCTGGATAACTTTCGGGATACAAATTGCGGGATAATCGTATGTTTGTAGAGTTCAAAGCAGCGTGCGATTCAGTGAAACGGAACACACTGTGGAAGATCATGCTAGAACATGGCTTTCCGGTAAGACTGATTGGGACCAGTCTATTTCCAGCTACCAATGACACTGGTCACGTTGAAAGTAAACAAATAAAAAAGTTGAATAATAAATAGTTACTAGTTCAGTTAAGTTCATGCACGTTAAGCTACAGAAATCTTATAGGGGAAAGTGGTCGGTTGTCGGCACCCCTACGTAACTTTTGACAGAAAGCAGACATGGACATTCTTTCAAATATTATTTGTGTGTTATATTAGCACGATCTCTTTGTGCCGATTGCTAAAGCAAACAGACTCCAATGTTCTGTTCTACAACCAATATATTTTTCAAATAAGTGAAACTCTACTTAAAAGTTTTTTTTGATGATTTGCTTAGTGTTATAGAAAGAAGTAAATCGATCGAAAAAGTATGCGTATTAATTATTTACCATGTGAATTTATTCTATTTTGTGATTCAACATTGAATGGTACCGAAATGTTCGTCACAATATTTTTTTTCAGTTTTCAAAAAGATTACTAAAATCGGTTGTCGGCACCCCATTTTTATGGCAAATGCTGAGTTCTCAATAACCTAATCAATATGGGTATTTTTGGAACGGGCTTTACGAGTAGATACCAAAGAGCGATTTTTGTCACTATTCTGAAAACCAGGGAGGCGACTTCCGGTTTAGCGTTTTACATTTACATGAAGAAAGCTCACCTGGTCGTGTTTTCATCGCTAGATAGCATTGTATATACCAGATTGTAACGACCAGAAAATTTTGTGGAGGAGCCCCCTCCCCATTTGGGTACATCCCAACGTAGACTATCTGATTTGTCTGAAGCTTTGGTCAAAAAAATTACTACCTGAAAATCACTCAATTGCAGTGAATCGATCCAATAGCATTAGCATTGCATTGGCAGTGAGTAATATTCGCACCATTTTTTGACATACACATATTTGTTGTTCTGATGAAAAATGATGCTCAAAATGCCTTTGATGCTTGTTAAAATGAATAAACTACCTTTTTCCTATGAATCTTGATGATTTTCATTCATATTTTTCCATTTTTACTAAATTTTCTTGGGGTGCCGACAACCGAATACATTTTTCAAAATGGTACAAAATTATCATTTTACTAAATTGTTAATAATTTTTTTCATGTTGACGAAATAAATTAAATAATCTTTCATCAATTATTAGCTAAGGGTTCTAGCTTTCCATTGATATGCTTATTCCCATATATTGTACAATTGGAGTGATGTTATGAGCCGAAAACAAAAGTGTGCCGACAACCGAACACATTCCCTTACTAAGCAGTTCAGTTTTTTTGGCAAACTCGTGCGATGGTATCTTTGCACTAATTTAGACAAACAAGCACTCGTTAGAGAGGTTATATATCTGGCAACATTTTGGCTATAATGGTTTTTGGGCTGATTAAATATATTTCAAGCTGAATCCATTAAGGCTAAGTTATTTTTTCAAGCTTTTTAAAATCTGAGGGTCAATATATTCGAGGTTAAATAAAACAATGTACACTCCTAGAAAATCAGTGGTTCAATTTATATTTGAAGAGCGTGAATACCGCAGATTATTTAAAAATTAATAACACAAATACTTCATTAACGTCGTTCAGGTAAGAAAATGAGCAAGTCCTCGTCGTCGGTAGAGTGTGGAATGGAAGTTGTGCATTCCGGACCACGTGGTTATTTAGCTGTGAGACGACCACGTTTGTGCTTCGGAGCATTTTTTTATTTATTTTCCTTCTCTTTTTCGCTCATTTTTTTTTTGATTATCTAATTCAACAAAACCATAAATTATTATATTGTCAACTCTCCAAAAATATTTGACGTGCTTTTATTGATAACGAGTACTTTACTTTCAAACGAACACGTAATGTTTCGAACGGAACCTTGAATTGTTTAAAGGCTGATCGTATACTGGCGCCATCTTGAAGAGAAGCAATTGGGTTCTTTATGGCCTCATCAGTTCGTTTTGGCGTATTTCGCACAAAATTACACACCATTTTCTTGTCAAAATAATTCAAATTTACATTATAGTAGTGACCTATAGTGCTTCCAAACGGTTGACCTATCGTGCCCCAAAGGGTGTGTTTCATGACGATGTCGGTATTTTTTTCACATCTAAAAATATCGAAAAACCAACACAAAATTTGTGTTCAGCATTAAATTATACGTCAGGAAAACCTCACATGACATTTTTTTATATTGATTAAATGTAAAGGGCGAACACGAAATTATTGCGACACATTCAACAGGGCATAACTTTTTTACCATTGGGTAAAAATCAACCAACTTTCTCATTGATGTGTATTGTTTACATGCTGTCAAACTCGAAGTTAACGTGTTTTACGATTTAACGAAAATGGAGGTGAACCAACGCGAGTCGAGAGAACAAATTCTTTCCAAACACCTGGAATTTCCTGACCTGTCGCACCGGCAGTTTAGAAAAATTTTGAACATTCATCATTCAACCGTCTCCAGAGTGTTGAAGCGGTTCCAGGAGCGGTTGACGTTGGACCACGGCAAAGGAGCTGGAAGAAAGCCGGGACCGGAGAACAAAAAGACGGAGGGACAGGTGAAGCGGATGATTAAAGCAAATCCCAACGTCTCAAGCCGTGATTTGGCTAAAAAGATCGGCATGTCGCAGAGCTACGTCCAGAATGCAAAGAAGAGAGCTGGACTACATACATACAAGGTACAGAACTTCCCAAACCGCGATGAGCGGCAACAATCGACGGCTAAAACTCGGGCACGGAAGCTCTACGAGAAGATGCTGACAAAATATGGCTGCTGTGTGATGGACGACGAAACGTATATAAAAGCCGATTTTAAGCAAATTCCGGGGTTGGAGTTTTTCACCGGTAAGAGCTAGTTCTATGTGGACGACAAATTTAAGAAGAATGTCGAAGTTCGCCTCCAAATATCTCATTTGGCAGGCCATCTGCTCTTGCGGACTGAGGAATGAGCCTTTCGTGACAAAGGGCACAGTAAATGGCGAGATCTGCAAATCTGAGTGCCTCGAGAAGCGCCTTTTGCTGTTCTTGCAGCAGCATGACGAAGCTCCGCTATTTTGGCCATATTTGGCATCATGCCACTATTCTAAAAGTGTCCTGGAGTGGTATGAGGCCAATTCTGTCCATTTTGTTCCAAAGGACATGAATCCACCAAACTGTCCGGAGCTGCGCCCGGTGGAGCAGTACTGGGCAATGATGAAGCGGGAACTTCGGAAGAGCAAGAAGACAGTCAAAGACGAGAAGGACATGTTAAGAAAATGGAAAAAAAAACTAAGAAACTAGTACCGGATGATACTGTAAAGACTTTGATGGTGGGCATCAAGCGAAAATGCGTTCAATTTTACACTCAAGGCTTCATCGATTAACTTGTCTTTTGATTTTTGAAGTAAATATATGCACAAAACTACCCTAAAATTTTGGTTTGATTTTAAACATTATAAGAAAATTGGCATGACATTTTCGGTGTCGCAATAATTTCGTGTTCGCCCTTTACTGTACTGTGGATGAAAGACAACGCGCTTTCACAGAACAACGCGCGGAAACATACACGGCGCTGTGACTAATACAGCTGATCAACGGTAACAACCGAAATGACAGTCGTCAACGATGTTCTCTAACATGTATCTAATACACGCAACATGGGGGACCTCTGCAGCAACATAGTAAAGATTATACCATATACCTATTGTACCCCATACCTATTTGACCCCATTATAAGCTACCTCTCTTGTCCTGAGAAATTTATGTATTGAAATATTTCAGCTCTTGAAACCGCGTACCCGTGCTTGAAGTGGTACGCTTGTTAAAACGAAAAATGTGTATTGCCAATTATAAAGTTACCCTTATTCAGTTTTAACATGTACGAAATTGATAGTTGCACAATTCCAAAATCGTCTCACACTAGATGAATCTAGCTACAAACATCACATGAAATACTTTGTTGAACATGGTAACATTAGTATTAAGATCCCCGTATATATGGTAGACGATACAGTCGAAATAAGACTACATGATTTGCCTCCCGGTATACAGCGAAATTCGCATATTCATGTCGCAATACGGTGAAGTGAACTCCATTAAAGACTCCTCTTGGAGAAGTTTCTTCCCCTCATTTCCAACAGAGTTCTTGTAGAAAAAAATTGGCTACACTGCTTCTTTTCCGTCTTCCTAGCCCTGGAGCATGACACTACCTATGCACAGACCACACAGCGTACCTATGACTAACGAACTGCGCCCTGTCAGTTCTGTGAACAATCTGCAAAACCGTGCGCGAAAACCCGCAAGGAAACACTATCAACTACAACCAAAAGAAACATTCACACTTCAACAGACACTTGTGCAACCAGTAACGGCCATAAAACCACAAACAAATATTAAATCACGCGGACGACCATAGTGTAGTTTAAAAATCGATTGCCTTGTACGTAGCTGGCCTGGGTTCGATTCTTGACCCCACATATGGGGTTAGAGATTTTTCTATGACCCGATAAAAGAGGCGAATGACCCTAAGGTTAAACCTCTATAATAAAAAATCTAATTGTATCCACCTAGTGGTGCAATGAAGCTTTTCTCTCTTTTCCAAACTATGTTTCCATGGATTGTTATTTAAATTTAATAATATCTTACTTTGTTATTACAGTTAGCATCTACCGTATGCAGGAAATGATTTGCTGCATCCATGAATTTTTTGGTTTCTTACTACTATTATTGTATTCATTTCGAAAATCAATTATTCTATCAGCTTTCTCCATTAGAAGACAGACAACACAGAATTCTGCATAAACAGTTCATTTTTTTAGGAATCCTGGAGTAGCTAACTAGCAGAAGTGTGCTTCACGTAAAAAGCCTGAAGAGCGAACATAAAATTTTAATCCGTTTATGTAAGTAATGTTCTTCGTATTGAAACCAGTTCGAAGATTCCACAACTACGGTGTTGGTCCATATTTAAGTACCACCCGTACCGTTTTATATTGCAATTTGATGTGTGACCGCATTCTTCAACCCCTAACTCTGGAACCAGAGCTCTGATCCAATTAAAATTCGATAGCAACCTATGACGCTGTTTTACTTTTGAGAAAAACGAATGACACACACATACATACACACACATATACACACAGACGTTTTCCGTTCTCAACGAGCTGAGTCGAATGGTATAAGAGACTCGGCCCTCCAGGCCTCGATGAAATAGTCCAAATTCCGAGCGATTGCATATTCTTTCTATATATGAAACGCAAAAAGGTATGTTACAAATTGTCAATTTTAGAAATTACATCAAAACTCGACGTTCCGTGCATTTAAAGACATTTGGCATTAAAAATACGAAATCGGTTTCTGAAATTTCGTGAAGTCCCCTTTATTTTTTTTTATTTACGGCTTCTATGTAACCAGACGATACATTCTATATTTACGGAACCATATAACCGATCCTTGTGAAATTTTATGGAAGTGTATGAGGACAACGTTCCTTTCGTTAAAATCGGCTCAAAACATCTCCGAGAAACTGTTGTGTGTTTGTTAATTTTGAAAGATGACCATTTTTCCCGGAACTGCCAGAACCTTTTATGGTGTTCAATGATGCCAATAGGACTTCGAAAAGAGAGAGGGGGATCCAACCAATCGCATTTTATACCTTCCATTTGAAACTTTATTTATAAAAATCGGTTCAGTCATCATCGAATAACCAATGTGACTTTCATTCTAGAATTTACCCGAAAACCGAGTCTTCCGCAATATGCAATGGAATGGAATGGACCTCACAGAATCTTTGATTGGTCATCAGTGATCTAGAGCTACAAAATTTGATGTCCTTTCCAAAAAAAAATTAACATCTGAGGTATTACGATCGTAACGGTTTATATGGGAAATTCCTGTGTGACCCCACTAACCACCCTATAACTCCGGAACCTAAAGTCAGATCTGAACTAGATACAATTGAAGTCAATGTGTGTATCATATTTTTCATTTGAAATTCAGTTGGTAGGAATCAGTCAAGAATTAACTGAGAAATAGGTGTGACATTATGGGGGGCCAATATGGTCAAAGCTACTTTGATTGGTAATTAGTAAGCTGACCAACTCTGACGAAAAAATCCGTACACCATACCGCAACGAAGCGAAATCGTTCATCACGCTCAGGCAAACGGTTTTCATAGTGTACGGATTTTTTCATCAGAGTTGGTCAGCTTAGTAATTAGTGATCTAGACCCGCCAATCCAAGTAATACTGCCCACATTTTGATATGTATTGCATCATTCGAACACCATGATGGTACCAGTTTATATGGGAATTTGTTGAGTGATAGCACTCATCAAACCGTAACTCCGGAACCGTCAGACCAATCAGTAAAAAAAATCTATAGCAGCCGATGGGAAGAAAAAATTCTAAAAATCTTTTCAACCACTCTGAGAAAGTGAGTGGCATCAAAAAATGCATACACACATACACGCACATACAGAACGGAACAGCAAAGATCCACCGTTGGGTACTATTCCGAGTAGTCCGTAGCGAATCGCCGGGATGAATCGTCGGGGCACCAGTCAACCAGATGCAATGCTCCACCCGGAATCGCTGGACAAACCTCGGAACTCGTCAACGATTTCGGGGACATTCTTTCGCAGGGGAACTTTTCACCAAGGTAGGCTATCTCCACCGTTGGGAAGTACGCCGAGTAGCACCGAACGGGACAAATCACCAGAACAGGGTCGTCGGAGCATCAGTGAACCGAAACCAACTAGAATCGCTGGATCGACCATGGCATTCAAGTGGTCAACGGAGAGAGGAGCGCATGTAAAATGTCATGCCATGCAGTACTGATATGGTGGTTATGAGACCAGTGAACTCGACCAGCTAGACCTGGAATCAAGGGTTTAGAGTTATCTTTTCTGTTCCGAGTCCTTCACCATGGCGCACGATGGCCTCGGTTAAAAAATCGGTTTTTGAAGTGATTGCGTATCCTTTCTATTTGAGAAAGGCAAAAAGAAGGAGCGGTTTGCTTTGGTTTTGTGTTAATGCTTGCTCGAGCTGGGATATTTGGCGAGAAAAAATTAAGCCTTCACAAGGAATATAAACAGACAATAGTTTCTAGGAGCAGTAAATGATGTCCCCTCAAGGGGATTATCAGAGTTTTACATTTTCTGAGTCAAGAAAGCATAATGATATGTTGTGTCGGGTGACGCGTGGTTTAAGGAAACACGTCGGTTTCCTCGTGCGTTGTTTGTGCGCGAGACATGGTACCAGATCATGTGGATTCTCCCCACAATAGGCGCACTTTTCAGCATTCCCAGTGCCAGAGTCATTGTCATGATTCTCTGCGCTATTATTACACCGAACCTTGTTGCAACAATGGCCAATTTACTTATATTTAGTGCAATGCTGCACGGTACAAACAGCCGAACAGGCAGACGATCTTTGTCGAAGTAGGTACAATTAAACACAAAGCGGTCCCGCCAAAGATTGGCATAAACATCCCATTTTGATTGCAATTCCAAATCATCGCTCACCGGAGCAAGGGATCTTTGAAACCATGCTTCAGTGGATCCACACAAGATAAACTTGAATCTATGACTACACCTCACAGTGTTTCCAAATAGGCGAAAACGTGACCGGAATTGTTTTCGACCACGAAAAAACTATTTTCGAGTTACAGTGTCTTCGGCAAAGTTTGTCTATAAAAAATTCCCCATTTTATTAAACTATTAGTTTGGTCATTAATCCCCCTTAAACTAAGAAAATTGTAGGAACTATAATTAGAAATAACTTTGCTGAAGAGACTATGTATCTTTCGGTTTTAATAGACATTTGTGGAGTTTTCTATGATACACCCCTGAAAATGACTTTTTTCAAAATAACTTTTCTGGGTGATTTTTTAGAATTTCAAAATGTTCCAAGATTCTGTCTGGCATAAGAAATTATACAATTTTTGTTACGCAAGTTTATTTCTATCTCATATATCTCTAATATCTGTGGATTTTAGTGCAAAAAAGCAACATTTTGGTATGAAATAACATTTCAATCCGCAAATTTCCGCAGACAAAGCCATATTCATTCGAATCTATAAAACAAACGCTATCAAATCCAGCGATAATCATTTGTTGCATGCCATCTCTTGCATGCAACAACAGATATTCAAAAACCCACTATAAAACTGTTTTATAAGGCCATTCAAAAATTACATCACACATTTATGGGTAAAAGGAGGAAGTATGAAGCATGTTGTTACATGGGGAGAGGAAGGAGGGAGGACGGGTTGACATAGCTTACCATTCACAAAATTATTAAAACCGAAAGATAGATACAAAGTCTTTTCATGAAAGTTATTTCTTATTATATTCCCTACAACTTTGCTGAATTCAGTTTTTTATTGTTTTCATAAATAACCAATTGAAAATTTGCTTCTCAGCTTTAGGGGGAATAATTAGCAAACTAATACTGTAAGAAAATGGGGAATATTTTATACACAAACTTGGCTGAAGACACTGTAGCTCGAAAATCATCACATTTTTACCTATTTAGAAACACTGTGCACCGTCGATCTCAACTTTGTGAGCGGGCTCACATATGGTCCGACTGAGTTAAATGTATATGAATTTAAACGAAAAAGCGGAGTCAATCATGGCGAATCTTGTTCGACATCCTTTTTATCATCAGTTGAGTCTTTTCAGAACAATTCATTTCTGCGCAGATTCAGATCGGCATTAAGTAAAGTGTTAGCCAAGACAAGCTTTAGCACTTCGAAAACAGTCACTAGGCAATACTTGAGCTCAATCGACAAAAATGTCATTAAACGTTGAGATCTGGTATAATCTTGAAAAATTGCCTTGGTGGGATACGACAATTTTTTGAGTTGAGATAAACTTGATTTTGGAAATGCAGTTTTTAATCTTTTTTGTTAAGTTGCAGTTTTAATTGTTTTCTAGACACGGGGAGGCCAATTATTCCACAGTTTTTATTTTCTACGCAGTTTTTATTATATACGCTTGATCTGTTGTCGGATCCATTTGTAGTATAGTTTGTCCTAAAGTATTGTTTTTGGAATAATTTACGATGACGAATACATAAAATTTTATTTTCCAAGGCAATGTTGTGGATTGTACACGTCGAGAAATATTGTCGTTAATAAGATAAATCATTGCAAATTTGTGGCGTTCTTTAAGTGTTTTGTATGTTAATGAGCATACAACGTGCCTCATATGATGGAAGAGGGAATGCGGCCCATTTAAGTGCATGAAGTGCATATAAGATAAATTGTTTTGGACTGATTCAAATGCGTTCTTCATGCAGGATCATATATGGACTTGCTCTGACGGTTGTATTGTATAATGATTTATTTGTGTAATGCTTTTCAAAATTATAGCTGAAGCGCCTAACAAAGCCCAGCATACTATTCGTTTTATTTATTATTGTATTGTAATGTAAAATTCGCGCGATACTGCAGTGCGAGTCCCAGGAAAGCATCCAGTGGGTCGGACGGTTAGACAAAGGAAGTTTGTGACAGTGGAATGTTGTACAACTTTTGTTTTATTCACATTGTGAAATTGTTCATTCTCTAAACCTGGTGTCTTTCTTCAGGGGTATTGTAATACACATACCTTTCCGGTTAGCTTGTATTACAGAAGCTTAAATTCATATTCATCGGGGCATCTTTGTCGCTGACAATGTTGATAGCGGTGACAAATGCCGCAAGAGGGGGGGGGGGGCAAAATTGAGAACTACGACCTTGACACCGCCACTGCAGGGTTTGTTTTGATACTGTTTGAAAAAGGATCAACCCATGAAAAAACTGTTATTATGATCCGACGAATCCTATATAAAAATCCTATTATGGTGTTTCGAGGGTTACGGAATTTGGCACGGATCGTATTTAAAGCCCTTTCAAGGGGCTGCATGGTGTTTTAACCCATTACAATTTGTTAGGAAAACAATGCGTTGCACGATAACGTGCTTCCATGAGAAACTACCATGTTTAATGTCTCGTAGACACAAAATCACCGTGTCAACGTAATATCATTCAATGAAATTGAAAATCCAGAAACGTGCTACATCCAGGTAAATAAAGAAAAGCAAAGTCTACATTGTTGTACAGTATGTATGATATAGGGTAAAGTGCCTATTTTCACCATACTAAGGAGGGCGCCTCACTGATTCATTAATTACTCGGCCTACAAACAATGGAATGCGTACAAATTGGCAGCAACAGCTTTGCTTCGTTGTTAAGAACCAAGATAATAACATACATGTGCTGAAAACAGTGAAATTCCCGTGTTTGAGCGCAACGAAAACACGAATCGAGTGCCCCTATTGTTGCGCTACCATTTGACTCAATGCGTTGAACAAAGATGGCAGACACTGCTCTAACCAACGGCTTCAAATGAGTAGCGTGATAATAGAAACATAGCGATAATGGGCTCATCACCCTATGTATGAATTTTACACTCAGCTCTGTCCGTTTCCCACTTTTTCCCAAAAGGTGTCTGTGTGCCGTCCGCTCTGGAGTGGCCAAGCCAACACGTATTACATGCTCGAACCGCAGCATGACTTGTTTTATGTGACGGAATTAGTATTATGGACATCTTCATGTGGAGTCTGTGTACTTCGTATGGTAGACAATGATGTCGAATCGAGAAGCGAAAGACAACATACAACACCAAATTAAATTAGATGTGAGTAGGTCGGGACACTTAATGGACGGCGGCACTGCACAGCAATCTCGTCTCAACGACAACGATGTTGTCGTTTTGTTGAACGAGATGAGAAAACTCCCGACCCGCCCGCCGACTGCATTGTGTACCGAACGAGCGTGCCCGGGTGTCGGTGATGTGAGATAACTGAATTAAACGACCCCGTAGGATTGGCTGGTTAGCTCTCGCGAGGGATGGTTTCATTAGCTTTTTTCCCCTACTCGGACCTTTCTTCTCGTACACCCACTGGATGCTGCTTGTCAGCATCAAAATCTAACCAATCTGTTCGGATGGATGAATTTATCGAAACTGGAACGTGGGTTGTGATATGGGACACGTTCCCATGTCGATGGCACATATTGATCCACAGATAGCATCGGAGCACACATATGAACCGTGTAAGAGTAGAATATGTTTCACTTTGAAGTTGTTTTCAGAAGCAAAATCAATAGAGTTTGGCAAAATGGTACTATTTGACTTTCTGGGCAATATGCTTCCTAATACTGTTTCGGCGGCGCCGGTGGTTGAGTGGTAAGCTGACCGCCACTCATTCCAGTTGGCCTGGGTTCAATTCCAGCCGAGGTCGTTGAGATTTTTCTGAGGTGGGCACGTCTTCCTTCGGAAGGAAAGTATAGCCGTTGGTCCCCAGTCCATGAGTTGATGGATCGATATCTAGTCCAGATAGTGGAGTCACCTCTCTGGTGTCGGTAAAAAAGAAGCAGAGTCCGACTTCTATACATGGTAGAACTGGGGGTAAGACGGACATATTAAGGACATTCTGAAATATAACATAGTAAGAGCATGTTTTTGTCAATATGTAATACTCTATGGTGTAGCTCCATATGTTGCCTTTCGAGTGCCCAGAGGGATTATGTTACAAAATTAATAAGTATCCTTTTTTAAAGAACTTTAAAACGAAGAAATATCTGCATTTTTTCCAGACTGCGGGTGAAACGGACATATGGTGGGGGTAAGACGGACATGTTGCAGAAATGATGATCACAACACAAAATATTAAAATTTGCTGTTTCCAACGGAAGTTTTGAATGGATTGTGGTTCTTAATATATATGTTCAAATCGAGGCGAAAAAAACGTTTTGATGATGTATTTTCTAATACCGTTTTTACCGTGGTCATACAATACAATGGTCATACAATACAATCAGTTCAAATGATCAATCACAATCACTCATATTTAGTGAGACGTTTAAATGTGCAGAATTAAGTATGTAGGAGAACATGGGGAGACTATAAGGAAAGGATTTTTAAAACTTTTAAAATTACCTTAAGGGACCGAAACAAGTTTGAAAATACTTTTCAAAATTTTTTAAGAACCTAATGGAACACGTCATAGCCAATAATAGAATTCTGCCCTTGGTCAATTCCTGCCATGTTCCCCTATAAGCAGATAATGTCGGTTAGATCTCGTTCTGTACGAGTAAGTTTGTCAATTTATGCGTAGTACTGTCGGAGCAGAGAGATACATCTAATAACTCTTCCCTGCCAGATCCTGCCATGTTAAGCGATTTCTTGCTTTAAGTATTTGCAGATTCGTTCTACTTAAGTATTCTATGAACTCGGAGCCTCTTAGATCGATATCTGAGCTGCCCCAAATTATGTGCTGGGAATTTTCATCACGGCCGTATACATTAGTTTAAGGGGGTCCTCTACTCGCGAGGCCTAAAATTGAGCACTTTTTTGGGAATAAATTGTAAAGCATCTAGAATCAGAAAGCTCATATTTTTTATAATCATACTCACGTTGGTTATGTTTAGACGAGAGGGATTTCTTTTATTTTATAATTTGTAAAAGTTATGTAACGATTTGTGAAAATTTCAAATATTTACGTTATTTTAGGGCCATAAAAATGAAACAAATTGATATTTTGCAAATCCCTCTCGACCAAACTTAGCGGTATATTTTCTGAACAGTTGGAGAAAAGATTATTGAAATCGGACCAGTACTTCTATGAAAAGTCTTACTTGACCTGACTATTTCCAGGAAACGCGTTTAAAGATAAAGTACGGTGTATAACTCGATTGTAGTACTTTACTAGATAATCTATTATACCGGGTCAGCAGGACTCACCTTCCTCATCATGAAAAGATTGTTGGCTTTGCATGTTTTGCTCTCTCTGTTGAATTCGGGCCTGTTTTGCCACGACACCCACTTTGCGTTCAGAACGAGTTATACCTTCACTGTCGAGTCGAGTAGCACATCTTTCAGCATCAGTTCCCAAGGTAATTCCCATCACCTCCATAGCTTGTAAGATCGATGAAAATCCTTGGTTGCTGACTGCCAAATAAGTCACAACATTGACCACCTGCCTGCCAAAATTTGTGCATGTGTTTTGGCGCTAAGGAACAGATTCCACTATTCAGAGACTCATTGATCTTTTGGGTGTGAGCTCCTAAGCCTCTTTCGAATCAATCATTAGATGATAGACTTTCGTAGATCCTGACATGTTCGAAAGTTTCTAAAGTTCCTTTTACTTCAGCCTGACGCCACTTGCACCAAATGTCCTCGCCGGGTGAACACTTTGAGTGTTGGGGATTTTAGTTTGATGAAGAGCAGTGTTCGAGGGAAGCCTAGATTGCAATTGAATTGACTGCAACAGATTGACTAATGAATTTGAGTTTTTCCGACTCACCAGCCCATAAAATTTTGTTAGCTGGCCGATTGATTTGTCCCTCAACTTTCGCTTTCCTTTCCCACTTATACCTTTGTTTTCTTTCATCAGTTTTCGTAATCTTGTTCCCATACGCTTCTCAACATGTCCGACGCATCCGTTCTTCCGTACGATAATCTCGTCCCAAAAAAGCAAAAAAACCACTCAAAGACGCTCACATATACATAAATCGTAAAGAATGGACCGGTGAATTCTTTAAACAATGATTTTTCCATAGACAAGCGTCATCGTGGTGCCGCCGCGCCTAGTATCTCAGAATCGGCAGAAGATGGGTGTCTTTCGGTTCCCAGAAACATGCCAAGGAATATAATTTTCACCAAATCCTTTCTGTGGCGTATTCTCAGATCCATATAGATTGGAATTAAAGAAAGATGGGTTTTTGGAACCATGAGAGTAAAAGACCCCCTTAAGCAAAATTCAATTGCGAGAAAAAGTATTTTCTAGGCCTATTTTAGGACGCTGAGCACGAAATCAATATTCATTCTTTTTTTTTTAAATAAGTGTTCTAGAGATTTTTTTTAAAAAGTAATTTTTTCGTCTCTTAGTTAATGGTACAATCAACCACCAGTTCAAAAGTTGTTGGTAAACCATTTCTAAAAATATGTGTGGATCACGTGTATATTTTCAGGGTTACAAGCAACCAAATTAAAAGAAAAATAATTTAAAAAATTATCAACTAGTTTCCTTTTGAACTTTGGTCGTTTGAAACCTTGATAAATTTATTTTTTACCTACACATAATGTACATTTTTGGAGAGGACAGATAGAACGTCGTTCGGATATTTTGTGATATTGAAAAATTACTGCAAAGAGTATCCGCAACATGTTTTTTCGAAAGAATCTCGAAAATACATCTTAAGAGAAAATGGACATTCTTTTCGTGTCTACCAACGCAAAATTGATTTAAAAAGCACTTCTTTTCTGAGCTTAACGTGATTACCCCAAAAATTGTGTACTAGTGTTATAAATGGAAACCCTAATATGATACAACCCTTTTGAAATCATCAGAAGGTGTTTATTCATTATGCGCTAAATATGTAGAATAATCGACGTTTTTCCTGTTCATGTAATCAACAGTTATATTGACTGTGGCAGCACAAATATCGCGAACCATGATTCGGATATAAGACATGTATCAATAGCAATATTCGAAAGTACACATGCACGAGGCATTTCATGTGGATGTGTCGTACCATTGGTGTTCAAAGCTACGAAGACTATGGTTGGGTAGTAGCTATCCAACACAGTAGTATTCTTTATGGAACCGTTCTTATGGAGACTTTTCCTTCCTGCTCAATGCGGAATGGGTTTATCGTTGCTATAACTGAAGATTAATTTGTACTAATTTAATCATTGCACAGTGGTCCAAGAAGCAAAATTGGCAAGAAATAATTGTTCACTGTTTCATCTTTGCATTTAGAGATAAGGGATCATCCATAAATGACGTAGCATCATATGGGGGAGAGGGGAGTATCGTATTTTGTGACGATGTGTGACGACAGGGGGGTAGGGGGTCATGTCATGCTACGTAGCTTTTTTAAAAAGGAATAACTAACATCGTTTTTAATTTTTTTTAATTTTACCGGGACAAGGGGGGGGGGGAGAATTATCGTCAAGCTACGTAATTACCAGGGGGTATTTAGAGGTTTGTGACGAAATGCTACGATGGGGGAGGGGGGTGTTAAAAATCACTCAAAAAATGCCACGTCATTTATGGATAATCCCTAAGGAACATTTGTAGTGAGCCATAAACTACATTTTTAGCGGTTTTAGGGTAAACCCCAAAAAAAGCTTGTTCCAAAAATTATTTTGAAATTGGTTGTGTTAGAATAATACTTTTTTCTGCAATATTCTTGAGCAATCAATTTTGAATAACTTAGTTGAAGATGCTAATTTTGTATCTCAAATAGTACTCGATTTGAACAATTTCCATAACATTATACTGTATCTCTTAAAAAAAACAGTTTTTACTAGGTACACAATGTTGTATGTAATTTTTTCCATGAAACTAATATTTTAAGCATTTCAAGAGTTTAATATCAATTTATATTTAACGCTCTAAAATTTTATAAAAAAATGTTTTTCCTCAGAAATGATTTTTTTAAGAAAGACACAAAAGAAACGTTCTCCATTTTTTAAATATATTGTAGAAAAAAGTACATTTTAAATGCAATCACAATAATCCGCTTTCGTTTGAAATATAAACATTTGACAACGGCGTATTTTTCAGTAAAAATTTCTTAAAACTTTGAAACTAGAGAACATTAAAACTTTGTTTTTTTTTTAGGAAAATTTACCCCTAATTACACTGTTGAAATGCTCAGACTACTAGTCTTATGAGATATATTGCATAAAATATGTACTAAGGACGGAAACCACTCTGTTTGTAGATTCAAAGATGGCTTCTGGGTCTCGGGTTTCAATCACAAAATACTTATTTTTCGTTAAATTCAACGATTCAAAGGGAATATCCCTTCATTTGTATTTGTTTTGTCCTGAAAATGAATGAAAAAAAAATGTTTTGTGATTGAAACCCGAAACCAAAAAGCCATCGTTGAATCTGCGTAAAATATGCTATATAAATGTTAATCCAAACACCTAGTTACGCGTGATGTCCCGCAAGAGGAGAAGTTCTGTTTACTGATGAGAACTTGTTTGCAGCTAGCGTCAAGCTAGCTTAGTCCTGTCACTAAACTAGTGTCAGATTCTGATGAGATAAAGTCGAAACGCAAACTCCATATCTCAGTTAGTTATAGGTTTTGTGCTATTCAACCGCAAATATGGTTTTACCCAATTTTCTGGAAAAATGTCGAAACTGTTCTGCTTAGGGAGACATAGTTACTCAAATTAGTTTGATTAGGTCATTAGCTAAATGAAATTAGAGCACGCTAAACATTTACAGAAGATATATCTCAATCACTAATATATAATCTAATGGCCTTTTTGTTTTTGACAATGGACTACACCGGCGTAGTCGGTGCTACACTCATTCAAACTTGGGTGAAATCAATCTATCTCTTCTTTGTGCACAACACCGGTGTAGCACCAAGTAAAAATGACTGTTGAGCCATTGTGGATGATATTTGATTTAACGTATGATTTGGCAAGGGATCTGTTCCTGTGGCGAGATAACCAACGTGTTATTGATGGATAAGACTATGGATTCGGAAGGCCAGATCTAAATAGAAGCCTTTACAGTAATTACGTGCTAAAATGGTACAACAACAGTGGATTACAGTTCATCTAAAAAGAGCTTAATACACCAACTTATCGGTCGATAATGAGGTGCGAACTGAAGATAAAGGAAAAAGTCACCTGTGTTTTAGGTTGGATACAGAACTAATAGATTTTTCAGTTATTTTCATGAAATAGAATGGTATTGTTTTTGTTTCGTCCTTAGAAAGTTTTTCGATTTAAAGAATGGTAATGACCCCTTTCCAAACGTTCTAGACTTTACGCTTGAAATAACGAATAATTTCATATTATTTGATCAGCCATGCTTCTCAAAAGGCAAAGCAACTTAACTATTTACTGAACATTCAATCATGCAATACAATTTGTACAAGCTAAAACAATTTCAGCTATTCAATTAACATCATTGTAATCGGTCTTGTTCTAATCAACCTTCACAACTGTCTTCACAACACTGCATTTCCACACTGTTCGACTGTTTATTTTCATTCTTCATTTCCGCTGGTTCACTTGCGGCCTGCCACGCTGCATTGCCAAATAAAAGACCCAACGATCTAGAATGTTGAATGTTTCATAAGGCACCACATTCTGCTTTCAGGCTCTCACTTTGCAGTTCGATGTAACTAACTAAAAATACCTTCTCGACCAGTAACTCGCTGGTTGCCGACTGATGCTCTAAGAGAAGAAAAAACAAAGGTCCATCGCTATCGTATCCTTTTCTTTGCGTTGAAAAACCAACTATCAATCCACGCAATTGTTTTCCCACAACAGAGACGGACACAGTTCCATCCGGCCGCGTTTTCCCTAAATCGTAAATCTTTTTACATCCAGTTGATTTTTGTTTACATTTCTCCCGGATTCGGGTGGAAACTTTTCACTCGACTTCATTTTCCGGTTTCCATGTTTTGTGTTCGCCTGCGGCGACCTACAGGATGTCGAGTTGAGATTACACCGCGAATTTGTCAAGAGATTAAAGCCACTTGTTCGTGGTTTGTTTTTTGGATCTTTTCGGTAAGTGAATAACTCGTGCAAAATAACGCTGGATCCAGCGTTTGCCATTGCTTAGATGCTATAGACACTTACACAATATTCACTTGTTTTACTTCTTCCGGTGTCCTTTGGCACCGTATCCCGTAGCTTGAATATCCCACGTACGATAACACACCTATGTCACAACACTTTCAACATTAGGGTTCCCAGTCGCTCAGAGGACCCACGACATGCACAAATTTTTCACTAGTCGGGAAACTTTGACTGCTATACTATTTAGAAACTACGAGACCGACCACCAACGCCGAACAACCGACCGAACTAACCATCCGCCACCGCTGGAGTCGAAATGTAAACACACACTAAATTCGTTTGAAAATCACTTCGGATCTGATCCGCAGATTCCTTGCTTCCGTAGCGCAACTCTTTGCCTTTTCGCGCGCCGCACAAATACAGCAACGCCGGCCTCGGCTGAAGACGTTGGATGTTGTGACCAACCGGGTGTGACCAATGCTGCACAGCTTAACTATACTACAACTATGGGAGCTTAAATCGGCGAAGGCGCGGGCGCTTCTGCTCATATTTGTCGAATGCACACAAGCTCAGATTTGGTACCAGCGCAAGACTTGGCGAGGTAAAGCCGAGGTCCGATTTATGTTGCGCGATGTGCTGCTATGCTGCAGTGATCAGGTGGCTTGTTTCAATATGTGCATTTTTGTTTAAAGTTTTGAATTCATTGTGGTCCTTGAAGGATCAAGCGTCTCCGGTTGCTAATTGGGATAGCGAAAACCAGTTAATACGTGAGTTACTTACAAATTTTCAAGAGAAAATGATGAACTTCATAACTACTAGTCTTTGTCTTGTTTAGGGTAGTCTCATTGGTCAGGATGTCACTTTATTTCGTTGTTAATTCGGCTTACGGTGGCTGGATTGCTCTTATTTAAATAGGTATCTGCATCTTTGTGTCGAGGTGACTAGATGAATACGGTCACAGTGACCTTACAAGAACAAGCATTCAGGATATTAGAAATTAGTGATATTTTAGTACAAAATTGGATAAAAACAATTTGCGCATTTAAGGGAAAAAAACCTAACTCAAATTATCTTTGATTTTTGTGTTTCGAATTCTTCTCCTCAGTAACTAGCACCAACTTGGGGTTAAAATAGACGATGTATCTAAACTAGTACGCAAACCAGATGAATTCGAAACTTGGGTAACCGTTAGGGATTTGATAAGATTACCTAGATTAAGCTTAAGATTATATTTGAACATTCGATGCTTATACTGCCCATAAACGCATTAGAGTCCCATGTGGATTTTTATCGAAAATGAGTTATCCGTTGGATTGTATTCTGTATCACCACTGAATCACACTGCACAAATAAGATTACCGGGTTTGTTCAGAAAATATAAAAAAAAATACCAAAACATGGTTGTCCCATCCATTTGGCTCAATGGATGGGACAATCTTGAACAGCGTTTTTTTCGGCTTGCTGTTTTTCAACATGGAACTCTTATGCTGTTATGGGCAGTATAGGCTTTATTTCGGAATTTATGGGTTTTTGGACAATGTAAAATATTTATTATTCAATAAATTAATCTACTAACGGAAGCTACCCAGAATTTTACATACTAGTACTGGCTGTAGATTTTGAGATACTTGATGCAGCTTTTGCCGTTATCAATATTTTTTCAGCAGCTGCCACAACTTTAGAGATTGTTTGTGTTCTGCGGTTTCGGAGCAAGGTAGACCGTGCCGTTTTTCCACAGAACTGGGCCGAATTAGTTTGTCCTTGATATGTGCACAAAATTCTTTGTGTAACGCTGCTATCGCATTAGTTTTTGTGCTGCAAGGAACAGTAGGAGGAAATTGCGCGGGCCATCGACATTCTCATCACAAAAACACTATTTGAAATATCGGAATGGATAGCCGAAAATTGGTTTTCTCATCGTCCATGTATATATATGAAGACATGGTAGAACTCGGTGACTTCCGTAAATCTAACCTCCACCTTCAAAAAATGGTCCACATCATGAATGCTCGGTCTTATGCGAGTCATTAATATTTGGCCGGAGTACCACTTCTTGCTTCTGCGACTCACTCATTTCGACAGATTACTATGGCAAGAATTATAGTAAAAGCTTCTTTTGTTCTTCGGTCTTCAAACAAGGCACACAATATAAAAGTAATTATTTTTATCGTAAGCTTCGCACTGGCTCTGGTAGAAGCATAAATCATATTGAGCTTATTGATAATGTACTAGGTGGTTGGAAAAAGCAGTCTTCTTAATATTTTTCTCAAAAAACTTTAAGGTAAGCGAGTTAAAAATTTGTTAAAAGTCATCGAAAACATTTTTTTTTTCAATTCATTTCGGAAAAATCCGTGGTGGAGCTTCCCTCTGACTACGCGCCTGCTACTGTGCCCTATCTACGAGTTACAAACTCGAGTGTAATTAGTATCGAGGCACAACGATTCTCAATGTCACATGCTACTCTCTCCAGTATTTTGTTTAGCTGAGTGCATCTGTTGATTGGATTCTGAATAAACTTCGAGAATACAACTTGTGGACTTTGTGGATATTGTATTGGACATCCACAATATAAATTTGCTGACATCGAAAAACTGATCACCTACGGAAAATACGATGAGCTGGGTGTGCATCGCGAATGCCGAGAGAAACCTGTTGAAGTTATACTCGGCAGAGAACCTATAAAAGGTCCGACGACTACGAAACAGACTCCACACTCGCCGGTTGTGTGTAATCGAGGAAGACGCGTGTGTGGCCGGCGTTCAAGAATGCTGGAGAATGGCGGCCCAAGATCGGGTAACGTGGAAATTTATAAAATATATGCAGTCATAATTCGAAGCACCCGGATTGTTCAGCTACGATAATGACGCTTCTGAATTCAAATCGATGCCAATTGTATTTGAAAATTACGAGCATTCACATTTATTACGATACTATCTTATGGACCTACATATTACCATTGTCGAAGTAGAAAATGTTTGCCTTAAGGACAGCTCATGAAACAAAGAATGGAAAGTCGTACGATGTTTTATTTAATGAATGTAAACATTTGTTACTTCTATTTTCTTCCATATTTTTCAGTACAATTATTGCGGTTTTGTTTCCATCCAGGCGAAATCAGTGGTACCGTCTTCTTATGCGAGATTAACACTCTTGATTTCTTGCTTTCTTGATTTCTTGATTTCTTGATTTCTTGATTTCTTGATTTCTTGATTTTTTGATTTCTTGATTTCTTGATTTCTTGATTTCTTGATTTCTTGATTTCTTGATTTCTTGATTTCTTGATTTCTTGATTTCTTGATTTCTTGATTTCTTGATTTCTTGATTTCTTGATTTCTTGATTTCTTGATTTCTTGATTTCTTGATTTCTTGATTTCTTGATTTCTTGATTTCTTGATTTCTTGATTTCTTGATTTCTTGATTTCTTGATTTCTTGATTTCTTGATTTCTTGATTTCTTGATTTCTTGATTTCTTGATTTCTTGATTTCTTGATTTCTTGATTTCTTGATTTCTTGATTTCTTGATTTCTTGATTTCTTGATTTCTTGATTTCTTGATTTCTTGATTTCTTGATTTCTTGATTTCTTGATTTCTTGATTTCTTGATTTCTTGATTTCTTGATTTCTTGATTTCTTGATTTCTTGATTTCTTGATTTCTTGATTTCTTGATTTCTTGATTTCTTGATTTCTTGATTTCTTGATTTCTTGATTTCTTGATTTCTTGATTTCTTGATTTCTTGATTTCTTGATTTCTTGATTTCTTGATTTCTTGATTTCTTGATTTCTTGATTTCTTGATTTCTTGATTTCTTGATTTCTTGATTTCTTGATTTCTTGATTTCTTGATTTCTTGATTTCTTGATTTCTTGATTTCTTGATTTCTTGATTTCTTGATTTCTTGATTTCTTGATTTCTTGATTTCTTGATTTCTTGATTTCTTGATTTCTTGATTTCTTGATTTCTTGATTTCTTGATTTCTTGATTTCTTGATTTCTTGATTTCTTGATTTCTTGATTTCTTGATTTCTTGATTTCTTGATTTCTTGATTTCTTGATTTCTTGATTTCTTGATTTCTTGATTTCTTGATTTCTTGATTTCTTGATTTCTTGATTTCTTGATTTCTTGATTTCTTGATTTCTTGATTTCTTGATTTCTTGATTTCTTGATTTCTTGATTTCTTGATTTCTTGATTTCTTGATTTCTTGATTTCTTGATTTCTTGATTTCTTGATTTCTTGATTTCTTGATTTCTTGATTTCTTGATTTCTTGATTTCTTGATTTCTTGATTTCTTGATTTCTTGATTTCTTGATTTCTTGATTTCTTGATTTCTTGATTTCTTGATTTCTTGATTTCTTGATTTCTTGATTTCTTGATTTCTTGATTTCTTGATTTCTTGATTTCTTGATTTCTTGATTTCTTGATTTCTTGATTTCTTGATTTCTTGATTTCTTGATTTCTTGATTTCTTGATTTCTTGATTTCTTGATTTCTTGATTTCTTGATTTCTTGATTTCTTGATTTCTTGATTTCTTGATTTCTTGATTTCTTGATTTCTTGATTTCTTGATTTCTTGATTTCTTGATTTCTTGATTTCTTGATTTCTTGATTTCTTGATTTCTTGATTTCTTGATTTCTTGATTTCTTGATTTCTTGATTTCTTGATTTCTTGATTTCTTGATTTCTTGATTTCTTGATTTCTTGATTTCTTGATTTCTTGATTTCTTGATTTCTTGATTTCTTGATTTCTTGATTTCTTGATTTCTTGATTTCTTGATTTCTTGATTTCTTGATTTCTTGATTTCTTGATTTCTTGATTTCTTGATTTCTTGATTTCTTGATTTCTTGATTTCTTGATTTCTTGATTTCTTGATTTCTTGATTTCTTGATTTCTTGATTTCTTGATTTCTTGATTTCTTGATTTCTTGATTTCTTGATTTCTTGATTTCTTGATTTCTTGATTTCTTGATTTCTTGATTTCTTGATTTCTTGATTTCTTGATTTCTTGATTTCTTGATTTCTTGATTTCTTGATTTCTTGATTTCTTGATTTCTTGATTTCTTGATTTCTTGATTTCTTGATTTCTTGATTTCTTGATTTCTTGATTTCTTGATTTCTTGATTTCTTGATTTCTTGATTTCTTGATTTCTTGATTTCTTGATTTCTTGATTTCTTGATTTCTTGATTTCTTGATTCCTTGATTCCTTGATTTCTTGATTTCTTGATTTCTTGATTTCTTGATTTCTTGATTTCTTGATTTCTTGATTTCTTGATTTCTTGATTTCTTGATTTCTTGATTTCTTGATTTCTTGATTTCTTGATTTCTTGATTTCTTGATTTCTTGATTTCTTGATTTCTTGATTTCTTGATTTCTTGATTTCTTGATTTCTTGATTTCTTGATTTCTTGATTTCTTGATTTCTTGATTTCTTGATTTCTTGATTTCTTGATTTCTTGATTTCTTGATTTCTTGATTTCTTGATTTCTTGATTTCTTGATTTCTTGATTTCTTGATTTCTTGATTTCTTGATTTCTTGATTTCTTGATTTCTTGATTTCTTGATTTCTTGATTTCTTGATTTCTTGATTTCTTGATTTCTTGATTTCTTGATTTCTTGATTTCTTGATTTCTTGATTTCTTGATTTCTTGATTTCTTGATTTCTTGATTTCTTGATTTCTTGATTTCTTGATTTCTTGATTTCTTGATTTCTTGATTTCTTGATTTCTTGATTTCTTGATTTCTTGATTTCTTGATTTCTTGATTTCTTGATTTCTTGATTTCTTGATTTCTTGATTTCTTGATTTCTTGATTTCTTGATTTCTTGATTTCTTGATTTCTTGATTTCTTGATTTCTTGATTTCTTGATTTCTTGATTTCTTGATTTCTTGATTTCTTGATTTCTTGATTTCTTGATTTCTTGATTTCTTGATTTCTTGATTTCTTGATTTCTTGATTTCTTGATTTCTTGATTTCTTGATTTCTTGATTTCTTGATTTCTTGATTTCTTGATTTCTTGATTTCTTGATTTCTTGATTTCTTGATTTCTTGATTTCTTGATTTCTTGATTTCTTGATTTCTTGATTTCTTGATTTCTTGATTTCTTGATTTCTTGATTTCTTGATTTCTTGATTTCTTGATTTCTTGATTTCTTGATTTCTTGATTTCTTGATTTCTTGATTTCTTGATTTCTTGATTTCTTGATTTCTTGATTTCTTGATTTCTTGATTTCTTGATTTCTTGATTTCTTGATTTCTTGATTTCTTGATTTCTTGATTTCTTGATTTCTTGATTTCTTGATTTCTTGATTTCTTGATTTCTTGATTTCTTGATTTCTTGATTTCTTGATTTCTTGATTTCTTGATTTCTTGATTTCTTGATTTCTTGATTTCTTGATTTCTTGATTTCTTGATTTCTTGATTTCTTGATTTCTTGATTTCTTGATTTCTTGATTTCTTGATTTCTTGATTTCTTGATTTCTTGATTTCTTGATTTCTTGATTTCTTGATTTCTTGATTTCTTGATTTCTTGATTTCTTGATTTCTTGATTTCTTGATTTCTTGATTTCTTGATTTCTTGATTTCTTGATTTCTTGATTTCTTGATTTCTTGATTTCTTGATTTCTTGATTTCTTGATTTCTTGATTTCTTGATTTCTTGATTTCTTGATTTCTTGATTTCTTGATTTCTTGATTTCTTGATTTCTTGATTTCTTGATTTCTTGATTTCTTGATTTCTTGATTTCTTGATTTCTTGATTTCTTGATTTCTTGATTTCTTGATTTCTTGATTTCTTGATTTCTTGATTTCTTGATTTCTTGATTTCTTGATTTCTTGATTTCTTGATTTCTTGATTTCTTGATTTCTTGATTTCTTGATTTCTTGATTTCTTGATTTCTTGATTTCTTGATTTCTTGATTTCTTGATTTCTTGATTTCTTGATTTCTTGATTTCTTGATTTCTTGATTTCTTGATTTCTTGATTTCTTGATTTCTTGATTTCTTGATTTCTTGATTTCTTGATTTCTTGATTTCTTGATTTCTTGATTTCTTGATTTCTTGATTTCTTGATTTCTTGGTTTCTTTATTTCTTGATTTATTGATTTCTTGATTTCTTGATTTCTTGTTTTCTTGATTTCTTGATTTCTTGATTTCTTGATTTTTTGATTTCTTGATTTCTTGATTTCTTGATTTGTTGGTTTCTTGATTTTTTGATTTCCTGATTTCTTGATTTCTTGATTTCTCGATTTCTTGATATTGTTGTTTTCTTGTTTTCTTATTACTTGATTCTTTATTATCTCATGACAAATGTCAAGGTAAGCTCAGATGCCAAATTTCACATCATTTGGACAATTCTAGACCCACGCCCACTTCGCTTGAAGTTTTTAAAATTGATGCTATGGGAAAATATGGAGGAAAATATATATAATGCTATAACTTTTAAAGTATCACTCAGAAAATTACCTCCTTTTAAAGGATATAATCTTAGTATTTAAATGGAGATAACTATATTTACTCGAAAAATACGGGAAAGTGGGATACTGGGTCATTTTGTCCCCAAAATCTCCTATTTTTAATAATTTTGCTGCTCCGTGATGCAAGTCATACATATTTTGCAGTTTTTTTTTCTAATATGAAAATATTTTAGAAATCGAACAGAATCTTTTCTCATGTGATCCTTAACCGTACTTTGCACTAAAATTAGTAATTTAAATAAGAATTTATTGTTAAATGGAGATATATGCGATTTAATGATAAAAATGTGGAATCGAGACTAAATGCCAGAAAATTTGGCAGTTGGCGTTAAGAAGTGTTTTAGTCGTTGACATTTCCCCTCTCGTCTGCAACTGTGGTAATTGATTCTGACAAGGAGCCCTTCCGAGAAGCTAGGCTTTGACCTCCAGTTGGATACGGGTTGTGTTGTGGGGGTAGATAAATCAACCCGTTAAAATAACTGCTGTTCCCTACGTTTCCTTGTGCGTGTTGCGAAGTATACATTTGATGCGGCAGCGTTTTTTCACGTGTCTGATTATCTTTGGATTAACATATGCCGCTCATTCCCAACCCAAATTTATACACAAACAGTTTTGGCCTCAATCTGAATACGAAAAAATGTACGGAGTTTCGTTCGTGTCGGAATGAGACATTCAACTATTAGGAATGTGTAATCAAAATATTTTTATTTAATCGTCAAAATAATTACGTCTATTTTCGAATAATAACATCATTAGACACATTCTTTCGTGACGTTACAACAATTTGACGAATCTTTGTTCGACAATTATTTTATAACTTTATCAAATGAGCACCTACATCAAAACTTATTACAGATTCAGAAAGTAGACAAAATTTCACGAAAGATTCAATCAATATAAACTGAATATACTGGAAGAGGATTGTTTCCTGACCGATAATGTAGCGTGACGTTACAACGCGTGACAAATTAGAACTTTTAAGGCATTTCAATAAAAGTCAAATCATCAAATTCTAGTGTATTCAGTTTTTGTTGATTGAATCTTTCGTGAAATTTTGTCTACTTTCTAAATCTGTAATAAGTTTTAATGTAGGTGTTCATTTGATAAAGTTATAACATATTTGTCGAATGAAGATTCGTCAAATCGTTGTAAATGTCACGAAAGAATGTGTCATTAGTATTTTCTATAAAGACCTCTGGATATATTTTTGTTAGATGTAATACTTTACCCCTGATTTCTACATCAGCATTAACCAGACCAGTCACGTTATCCGTTCCCTACCAATAAAGACCTGCCGTAAGTGCCAACATCAGTCATTGTTATTCCATTCACCCCCACACCTAATCCATTAATCATGTCCTGGCTGTTGATCACTGACCGGGCCGTCGGAAACACATCACATCAAGCTACCTGTTGCCCTTCGTTACCCGCTTGAACTAGCTCCTGTCTCGATAATCACACTGTTTTCACCATTAAATGGTTGTTTTTAGTGGCCATTGTAAATTCAGCACGCCTGGCTATTTCCAAGCACTTTCCACAGAATGTGGTGTACTCAAAACGACGAAATGACAAAACGACACAACGACGGTATCCTTCTCTCCGCCTTGCGCGATTCGGCATGCAGCTTTACGGTCGTCAGTGCACTCATTAAAATTTAAAACTAATTGTGCTCTCAATGCCCACGAGTTTCCCTTTTCGCTCCTGAAGGAGTAAAATTACGACAGTCTCCTTTCAGGTCTTGTGAACTATATAAACATTTTCGCTTTTCAAACTGCAGCCCTCTTCTGCATGGAAGCTTTTCTAGAACGGAGAGATTCATTCCGCCGGCAGCTAGGCGGCTGCGGTTACGATTAGCTCCGTCTCTCTATTAAATGTTTGACGAGTGTGCGATCCGTGTAATTAAAGCGCTCATACATACGACTTTCATCTGTATGTACGTAGCTCTTGTCGCTGAAGCCACCCACCATCACCACCCACTTTCTACGGAGCAACCTGCAGCACGGACAGCCTGGTTATGCTGCACCAATTCGTACGCCCATTTTTCCACTTTCCAACATGCGATTCGATGTTCCACGTCTCACTGTACCGGTGTAATCTACCTGCTTACCTCACTCGGCAATGGATGTGCAACGGGAATCGATGCAGTGCATGATGCAGTCCAGTCAGTAGGTGAGTTATGCTCCTATAAGCTTCGGAATAGTCCGTGGAATACAAAAAAAACGAGTCCGAATCGTGGCCCAAAGTGGCCAGCAGCTCCGTCGTAAATAGAGCGGCAGATTTTGTAATTCCGATCGGAACACGGGATAGCGGTTGAAGGATAGCGTATTTTTCGATACAGTTTTGCTGAAATATGGCATTCATTGAAGCGAGTGTTATTGCTGTTCGTTTTACATAATTTTAAAATATGGGTTTCTTCAAGAAAAGGTACGGACGTTGAAACCAAACAAACAAAATGAATTTTTAACCCATAAACCCCCTGTGTGTTAAAAAGTTTGGCCATATACTAACTCCTACGCTCGTTTGATCCTTTCCGACTAGTCCTTGTAGACTATATACGGAGGAATCGTAGTAAAAATGAAAAACCACTACTGTCGCAAATGCAGTTTTTTTCTAGACCTTTCAGTAGGGTGATTCTAGTTTAGGCAGTTCTAATAATCTATTTTCAAATTTTGGTAATTGTTCCCACAAAACAAATTTGTTGACGCTTTTGCAAAACATTATTAAGTTCATTTCGACATACATCAATATATCTTGCATTTCTGTTTACCCGTTAGTGCTGCTGCTCCTGTACTCACCCTACGAAAAATTCTTTCCTTCTGATACAGAAAGCCTCTTGCCTCTCCTCCCAACCAACCACGATGTAATGGTTGGCGGTACAAGTGTGTTAAGTCATTCATGATGCAGTCTGCACTGCACTGCTATCAGCTGGCCACTGGTGTAGGTAGACAAAGAGGAGATTTAATGCAACACCTTCTTCTTCTTCTTCGGCACCACCCGGTCGGGTTTCTAATGTGCAGTTGAACGCTGTAATGCACGCTAGTTAAACGGACATCGCCACCGTCTACCAACAGCAACGGTTCGCTAGTAGCAGCTTAACGTGGCGAGGTGGGAAATTGCGGAAAAGCAGGTGAAAGAGTGAAATTAAACACCGTACAGTTTCATTCATAAACTTGGTTCAGTCCGTTCCTTTTTAAGTTTTATGCGAGTACGAGTGCTACATCTAATGGGTGAGGGATTATGGAAGGTATTACTAATAATTACTATTTACTTTATACCGGGGAATATGTTTGGTGTCAGAAAATAATTACTAATAAACGTATGTTCAGTAAGAGGCCGATCAGAAAGTAGGGTGTATTACACGGCTCTGGCCATCAGGACTCAGCGTTTTTAATGTGTCTTTGATTGAAACAACTGCGTAATAGACGACCCATACTGGTTGATACGTATTGTACTTATAATAGTCGAACAGCTCTGGTGTTACTTCGGACTTTGGTCGGATGTATTGGGGGTTGCTCGGTTGTGAGTCGCTGACTTTAACTCATTGTAAAGAGATGCGCATCTATTGGGTGATACCAATTGAGCTAACAAATCTGTGAAATGCAAAATTTACTTGTTTAAAGTTAGTTTAATATATTATTGGCCTGATTTATATTGGATATTGAATATGCCTTGGAAATACGCATTGGTTTGTCTGAGTGCAATGATTACGTCTGACTTCTCAGACATCTTTATAGTCAGTCAGATTTTCGCAGTCTCCATTTTAATAAACACTAATGCCTCTTCCACTGCTCCGCAATCAACGCCAATGATGTCACTTTCAACCGTTATGGTTACCAGTAGATTAGCGAGTGCTTCAATCCATGTAGCCGTACAAACTAGTTTTTACGCTTGGTTTTGATCCAACCAGCATCATACGAATATGCTTAATCAGTTTGGTCGGAAAGCCATGTTATTTGCCACAGCTCGTTTTGTTGCAGTGAGTCATCACCGCCCATCCTGAATCCACAAACAGATGGCAGGTCCGTCGGTTGTACTCCCGAAATGTATCCAGGATATGTCGCAGGTTAATCATTTCACCCGTTGTTGATCATCCTTCTTGAAACCTGCTTTGGTATTCGCCGACAAAGTGTTCAGTCAACGGGCGCAGTCTGCTAAACAGATCACTGGGAAGTACCTAAGTAACCACTAAGCACTAAAGCAAGCATTATATTCACCTTATAGCAGCTTTCCCATGCTTATAGGTTCTATACAAGCTTTGCTAATGCTTATAAGCACTACGAACTTTAAGCATTAAAAGAGGTCGTATATGGGTATATGAGGCTCTATTGTAGAGCTTATAAACCCTGTAGCTATAAGCCAGATACGGTAGTCACCGATGCCATTTTAATGGCTGCTATAGTTGATATTTTCATTACTCTAAGCAATAAATTCCAAATCAAAACAAATATGATATGAGCCATATTGTAAGCATAAGAAAACCTTATCAGCTTCCGACGCTTGTGCATGTCGTCGTAAACAAATTAAAGGGCACAAAACCTTGGAGCCATAAAATGATATGGTACATTGCGATGATTTGTTTCAATTTAGTATACATCTATTGATAGTTTTAAAAAAATTGATCAAAACCTTGCGCCCAATTAAAAGATTTCTGTTGTGGTTATAGCAACAGAAATCTCTCAATTTAAGAACGGCAAATATCAGTTAGATTAGCCAACTTCCAAATGGATCACACGGCAAACGCGCTGGAGCAAAAAGTAACTTCCAAATCTTCTAAAGGCAGAAGTTCGACCCTGGAACGTACGCCGTACTGCAAATAAAAATCAAACGGCGCATGCAACAGAAAGACAACGAAAGAAAGAAAGAGAAAAAAAACTATTCTCCGTTTTTTTTTTTTTTTTTTCAACCAGTAGGTTCTACCCAGCACAAATTGTTTTGACATATCTCCATAGGCGCGGTGGAAAAAGTAGGAGTAGGCAGTATATCAGCTGAATATTTCGCAAAAAGTAGCCTTTAAGCAGCACTAAAGTACGATATTGAACCTACAAGCTCTGCTACCCTTGATCTATAAGCAACTATAGAACCGAATTGATGCCATTTTTGCGGCTTAGTGGTTACTTGGATACCGTATTGGCGGCATTGAGGATCGTTATCTTACACTAGAGCTTATGATCCTTCTGATAGATAGTATATATGAGCTCGTCCAACCAGTTCAAAGGCATTTTTTCTTCAACCCTGATCGTATCGATCACGCAGTGGATTGCTTTGTACACCCGGTCACTACTGGCTTTTAGAAATACAGCCGGAATTTCTTTGCGACGGGTTTACCATTTTCAACTCTCCAACAGCCCTTCGCATTCCGTATAGTGTGGGTGAATCCACAGCTTGTCCATCATCCCCAATTCTCATTCTGTTTGGGCTTGCTTGCTCTACTCGTTTGCCCGTTCAACAGTAACTCAAAGTACTCCTTTCTCTTGACAGCTACTTCTGCACATTTATCGAAGAGACTCCCTTCACGGTTTTCCAATCTGAACAAAAATAGTTTCGAAAATAGTAATGATTTTTCCAAAATAACCCTTTGCGACGTAGTGGGACGTATAAGTCCCACCTACTGGATTTCTAGTTAGACTATGCCAGTTTGTTAATTACTTATCGGTTATAAACAATTAAAACTCGAAAATCTCGTTCTTTTTACAATAAATTCGGCTGTGTCTGAACTAAGGGTCCTAGAAAAAAAAAATTTTGCAAGCATGTCAAACATTGAACCAAATAATGTTTTTGCAGAATTTTTTTTAGGTTAGTTTTTTCGAAAAAAATATCAAAATATGCAAAAATGGAGTTGATTATTATGTTGGTATGTAAAAGGTTCTGAGAGACAGGGATAACTTCTCAACCAGCATAAAAATAGATTATGTAGTTTTTGAGGTCGCTGATTACGATTCTGATAACAGAATTTAAAAATTCAAGTTAGCGAATACACAATGACAGCCACTTTTAGCCAAGCACAATCGCCATGTTGGATCCGCCCTTTTGAATTTTACAATCTTGTCGTCAAAATCAGAATCAGCGACTCCGAAAACCTCCTTGTAAAACGTTTTAGTCCAATATAAAAAACATGAAACTAACCCAAGCACAGTCGCCATATTGGATCCGCCATTTTGAATTTTACATTTTCGACGTCAGAATCAGAATCAGCAACTCCGAAGCCCCCATGTAAGACGTTTTAGGCCAATATTTAAAAAAAACATGAAATCTAGCCAAGTATAAATCACATTACTCGTGAATAAAATATCAAAAATCGTGACTAAGAACCTGAAATTACGAACATGAATCACTACTTATAACTAAAATATCACGATAACATGAATAAGACATTACGAAAATCGTGACTAATATCCTTCTATCATGAACATAAATCACGCTACTCTGACAGAAAAAATCCGATAGTAAGCTAATAGTGAATAAAATAGCACGGTAACGTGATGAGAAATCACCAAAATCGCTAATTAGCTCCTAGAATCATGAACATCGTTTATCTGGCGGCTGTGGATTCCCAAATTATGAAAAAGGACACACACACAGGGAATAACCACAGTAACCCTACCAAATATTCGAATGTAACGCCATGTATAGATTCGGTAGGAACAAGTTTTTTGGAAACACAAATAGTTTCAGGAAAACGAAGTTTATTATTGATGATAAATGATTTGAGAGACTAGGTCACGGTTTTCGAAAAATCGTTCAGTTTACGAAATCGTGATCTCTTTTTCATGAATTTATGAACGGATTTCATAAATTCATAAAATTGTTCATGAATTACTATAATGTAAATTTGAATTATTTTGTCAGTAAAATTGCGCGTAATTTCATGCGAAAAATGCCAAAACAAAGAGAAAAGGACATAAGAATGCAATTGTATCTGTTCAAGATGGCGCCAGTATTCGATCAGCCTCTAAACAATTCAAGGTTCCGTTCGAAACATTACGTGCTCGTGTGAAAGGAAAGTGCTTGTTATCAATAAAAGTACGTCAGATATTTCGCGTGAGTTAACAATATAATAATTTAAGGTGTTGTTAAAGTAGATAATCTAAAAAAACATGTTGGAAAAAGAGATGGAAAAGGAACCCAAAAGAAAAGCTAGGAAGCGCCAACATGAGATCGTCGCACAGCTGAGCAACCACGTGAGCTGTAATGCACAACTTCAATTCTACACTCTGGCGACGACGAGGACACCGAAGAAGTCATTCGCAAGTACAAAGCCAAACGCAGCTGCTCAAAAACATGTTTTTTCCACATTTCCTTTCACGGTTTCATGAATTTTCATATCCTTTGCCACTTCCTCATTTTCTTACCTGAATGACGTCAATGAATTGCATTTATTATTTGTGTTATTTATTTTTAAATAGTCTGTAGGATTCATACACTTCAAATAGAAGTTGAACCGCTGATTTTCTAGACGTGTACATTTTAAAAACAACGAAAAAGTATTGGATTATGGGATTTAGCTTGAAAAATGTTTAGCCAGGCATAAAATCATTCTTGCCAAAACGATGCTAGCTCTATAACTTTTCCAACGAGTGCTTGTTTGTCAAAATCAGTGAAATAATACCATCGCACGAGCTCGCCAAAGAAAACTGACTTACTTGACCGTACTCAACTCTACTATCTAAATTTGTAGTGCAATTTTTTAATGACAGAATATTTTTTTAAAATTCTGGAATGAATTTTTTTTTTAATTTAATGTCAGTATATTCGGAATCCAAGCAACAGCCTATAATGACCCTAATTTCAGTGAAATTACTTATACTTTATGAACATCAAATCTGGTCAAAATTACTGGACTGACAAAATCGTGTCAAAAGCTGACAAATCAGAGGGCTGGCAAAATTGGGACTTCACTGTATTGATAAAACGAGGTACTAGAACAACAATCGTGATTCAGAAGGAAACATTTATTATATTTGTTGTTTTATTTGATTCAAGTAAACACCAGACAAATTTTTAATCTGCTTTATATTTTGTTTTTCTTTTCAGGTGAGTGTGACCTAGCTGGAATCTTTTCATTGTCAAAACTGTGAGTAAACTCTAGGGTTAATTATGAAAGCCACCCAAAACGATTTTCAGCAGATGTTTTGGACGTTATCTATCTTCCTGTAAGACTAAACGCAAAATTCGATCCTACGTCGAACGATCTCTGTATGATTTTTTGGCATGATATTTATCGTCTTCTAAATAATTTTGGAATTGTAGGCACTTCGACCAAACACTTTCATTTTCCGACCGATTATATTATAACACACACTCTAACATGCCATAATGTTCCACGGAATGAGTTTCCAAAATCTTTCCGAACCCGTCGATAATGGTTTTCTTTCTCGGCAATAGAAACCACAGCACCGCTTCGCCCAAGTTAATTTTGTCACGGTTCAACTTTTTCCCTGAAAAGAACCGCATTCAAAAGTTTGCCTTTGACTCCTCTTCTGCTAGCTGCCGTTGCTCGAACTCTGCCCGGTACTCCTCACCTCGAATTGTCGCATCGCGTCGCGATAATACTCATTGTTTCCGTATCCTGTGCGGGTCCCCACATTACCATTGCCGGAGCGGAATTTTCCCTTTCTTTTCTGTTATCGTCGACAAGTAGCAGTACTTTCATCGCTTTGCCCCATTTTTGTATATATGTCTATGCGGCGGGAGGATGAGCGGTAATGGGTATGAGCCTATTTACTAAGCAAACATCCGACTGAAGAGCCTCCGTCTACCTACTATCGACACTCTCTCGAACTGTGAGTACCATGTCAACCCCGGGACCGGTCTGTTTGCTCTTGTCGGTCTCTTCTGGTGCTCCACGTGTTCGAGTGCTATCGATGCGGATATTGAATTATCTAAATATAGTGGTCCACAATGCTGTTGAGCTGGTGTTGATCTCATTTCGGTTAATCGGGGACTCGACATTTCTGCAAACAAAAAAAAAATATAAAGATAAATTGACACATATGTCACCGGGTTCAGTTCTCCATTAACATCTTTAGTGATAATAGATATGGCACTGGAAGTATGCTATAAAATTTGGATTTATTTTTGGGAATATCAATTGCTCAGATAAAAGCAAAGAGCATTTCTACTAGAAAGAGTCTATCAAATTGGATTGAACCTTTCCACAAAAAAGTATTGAGCTAGAAAAATAATCGTTTCACTTCTTTTTTATTATCTTCAGTCACACTCACCCAAGTTGGAGCAGTGAAAAAAATCCTTCTATAAAAAAAACTCGAGCGTGCATAAATCTATAATGATAACGATTTTTTTTTTCTGAAATGTTCGAATGTAGGTAGGTACCTATCAACCCTCGTCGGGATACTTATCAACCTGTATAATGCGGGATCGGGATTTTTGTTGGGCCGGTCGACCGTTGGGCTTATATGTACAACTTGCATATCAGGCACATATTAGAGTGTGTCATGCTGACGAAGGTAAAAGTCGAAAAAAATGTCGGTTTTGTTACGACGGTGATGATGGAAATAGCTGGGGGGAAATTATATTGGCATGGTTGAGATGTTATGCTAATTTGCAGAACGGAATCAATCAGTTTAACTTTCTACTTCTTGTAAATGTTTTATTGGCTAATTGGAATTGTTTCCTTTTTCATTAATTTGATAATAAGTGAATAATCTGCATTCGATAATATCGTATGAAATTCGAGTTTTGAATTTTAACAAATTTGCGGATTTATTTTGCGTTTACTCATACAAAGAAAATTATTTCAATCAGTTCAACTAGACCGCTCATCGACAATCAGCTTTGCCGCGGGTGTATCGATCATCATGTGAAAAACATAATGAATACAAATTGAACTGCAAATTTTAATACCGTCCGCAGTGTTGCCAGTGTTCCATCTACCCAGGAAAAATATGCTAGATTTATAACAGTGTCACAAAAAATATTTTCGGTCATTTTAATAACCATTGCTTACATGCCTTTTTGTTTCGAAAGCTGTTACAATTATATTGTTTATTGGGGCTTTAACCTCGATGGGTCATTCGCCCTGAGCTGTAACAAATCATAACAATACTGCGGGATAACTTCCCATTCGGTCTCTATTTTTGTACGAACATACGCATGCTTTTTCTCCGTTTTTTTATATAATTCATTTATTTAACACGACTCTTTGCGGTTGCTTAACGGAGCCGTGGAACGTATGTTAATTGTATGTAAAACTAAAAATAAAGTTAAACAAGTTTCTGTGTGTATGTAAGTGCAGTGCAGGTCAATTAATGCCACTCATTTCTCTCAGATATTTCAGGACTGCTTTTCACATTATTACTCAAATGAAATATGTAACGTCACCATTGACTGCTATTCAATTTGATTTGGTTCGAAATTCTGGTTCCGGAGTTAAGTGTTAAAGAGTGCTGGCGGTCGCACATCAAATTAAATAAACCGGTATCACCTTGCAAGTTCTCATAGGTTTCAAAAAGTTTTTATGGGCTTAAAAATTTAGCGCTCGTTCATTATTATGCATTATTTTCAGAATTAGGTTGCAACTGTCTCGGTAATACAATTCGCCGCGTAATATGATAATGTAGTCTTGATATATGTTTGAACAAAAACTGATCACTTAAGGGGTTACATACCTTTTTGTGGGAAAAATGTCAAGAAAGTTCAAATTTACGTAAAGGCATAAAGCAATGATTCGATTACATAAAACTTATAATATTTTGTAGTTCATTTTTCAGTGAAATATTTTTTTTAATTTTGATTATAGATCTGCGTACAAATATGTCAAATTACGCTGAAAATCATATCTCTGGTTTAGAAAAAAAGAAGTGATATTTTGTTTTTACAGATTATTAAAGGAGAAAATTTTCCGCGTAATTTGACACATTTTTTATATTTTCTAACGTAAAGAACACAATAAAAATTTAATTGTGACTTCAACATTTTTGCGGATTACTGTTATTTAAACAATTATGCCTTAAATATATTTTATAAGATAGTGTAAATATCTTCCTAAATGTGTATAAAATTTGATTTAATTGTCTAAAGTAGTTTTTGAGATATGAAATTTACAATTTTATCGTGCTATAAAGTTTAAGAGATATCATCTCAAAGAATAATGGAGTTTCAACGAAATATTTAAACCAGAAGCTGCACGCCATATTCCCTATACAAAAAATAAATATTTCACGAAAACCGACGATAATGCGAGATTTTCTTGAATCCATGATTTTACTCTACAGCATTGCGCAGGTGATGATAGTGAAGATAGGCGACTAGGCCTAAGCTCCATTTGCACCTTCAGAAAACAATCCACTTATATGGAACAAAATTTGAAGTTAACGATTTGTGTCGAAGTAGTGCTTTTTCGTCAACTTCACTCATAATGCAAGAATAAATGAGAGGCTTAAAGCAAGATCGGGTTGTTCGTAGCAAAAGTTGGTTAAAATTTTCTGTTAGATAAAAAATGCTATATTTAGCGCGATTACCGCAAAAAATGGTTCGAACAGATATTCAGAGCAAGAAAGGTGTAGAATATTACCCCATTTGTGAAATCAGAAAATGATACGTAGGTTTATAATAGGCGATAGAAAAATAGTTAATTTATTATTCGTAACTGTGTGTGATGAAATTTCAGTAATTTAACATAACCTAATCGGCGCCCCAAAAATCGTGTAGTATACGATCAGTATAGAGCAGTAGATAACGGAATTTTTTTTTTTGAAAATCAAGATAGCAGCATTCGGTTACCATAAAATACTGGAAACCATCATCAGCATGGATGTCGTTTTAACGGTGGTGATCAGTAGATGACGAAAACCGATGATTGACGCCAGTTTGAGCGCTAAGATACCGTTCTCCGGTAATTACAAAACAGTGAAAACCAACGTTATTATGGGCGTCATTTAGAAGGGGGTTGATAAAGAAAACTGATGAATCACGCCATTTTGGTATCCAAGATGGCGGCTTTCGGTTACCACAAAACAGTGAAACCCATCATCAATATGGATGTCATTTGAAAGGGAGCGGCCAGTGGATGCATAAAATTAATAACTGAAGCGATAGTAAATAACAGAACTCCGTCAGAAGTTCAAACAAATAGATTTCAAAACTATATCTTGTGCTGTTACTTGTTTTAATTTATTGATACTACTAACGAAAACAGATTTATAACATACACTTCCTTCGGCAAAGGTATTCACGAAGTATACTTTAACCAGTAAGTTGTATACTACAGAAAAAAAACTTTCTCGTATCAATATCCTAAGCAATTTTTCAATTAAATTATGCCTCGCCATAATGATTCCTTATACATTACTAATAAACCAAAACCTTATGTTTTGTACAGTTTTATGGAACAAGAAAACTATACTCGAAAAAAAATTTACTCAAAGATGAGTAAAATTTATTAGTGCCGATCGACCCTTCAAGTGTCCTTAAATTGCTCGCAACCCATTTGGTACCCCTAGGTAAGGTAAAGAGTTACACAAATCTGGGTTCACCTTGATAAGTGATAGCTCGGGGCAGCCGGCTGCCGAGAATTTATGATAGAATTATCGTTTATTGAATTAATTCGGGAATTCTCAGATCGTGAAAAAATGTAACTTCAACTCCCGACAGCCGACTGTCGGGATTGTTACTACTTATGTTTAGTTGATTCAAACAGCATGTGAACGATTTTGTTGTTCGTCGTTTCTTTATTCCGGCGAAACACGACATCCGAGAACAATTCAATTTTGCGAATAACCTAAAAATATTACCTTTAGTGTCTCGAGACATTTGTCGAAATAGATATGATAATACCCAAGTTTGAATTTAATTGAAGATTTTTTAAAACAGTGTTTAAAAAACAACGCATTGACTCCCAGGAGTCAGGTTTTAAGCTGTTAGAAAATGAGGCGGCAGGACAAAAATATTCACTGCGTACATTGTCCTACCTATGCCAACAGTGTTGCTGTTGCGGCGTTGAAATACCTAGAACAAAATCCACAGTGAAAATTTTTTATGGTGAATTCTCAATTTTCAACAGTCATCATTCCACTCAGACAAAACCATGCGTATTCTATGCGCATATTAAATGCCCTATGGATTAGTTCTCTAGTTGGGCAAATTAACACTAAACAAACAAAAACAATAGTTTGCTCAGTTAGAAAAAATGTCAGCTAGCTTGGCGTCACCCTGCGGATACGTATTCGTTTACAATGCCATTAAATCCTCAAAAACAGAACTTCTGTACCACCGCGACATCAGTCCCGACCAGTCGTTCGAACGTATACGTAAGCTGCGTGTCATTTTTTAGATTTAGAGTCTACCTAGCGGCCCAGTCAGCTGTTAGGTACTGACGATGAGAATCCTAAACACAAAACATCAGACTTAACTTTAAGTTGGATTGTGCACCAATTGCATAAATTAGGGGATTTTACTCCTATTCATAGGAAGTATAAGCATCCTCAAACATTTTAACTTACATACGACAAAAATGTGCAACTTTGAAATTAATAAAGCGAGGAGTACTTTTTAAAAATGGTTCATTTTTAAAGACAGCGTTGTTGACGAATCACTAAATAAAAATATGTGTTAAGGTACGCGGCCAAAACTAGATGACATTCCTAGGACCGAAGATTATTTTCATATTTCTTTCTTTTTATCAAACCCAAGTTGTTAAAATATTCTTCTTTAGTTCCTAGATATAGCCGCATAAATCTTTCTAATTATTTTATAAAAATTTCTTTTAATTTCTTTTTCCAGATAAAAAATAATCAATAATGAATTTATTTGACTTTGATTTGGTTCGTCTGCTAAAGCCTATGAAACGAATTTTTATGTGACGCTGACAAAATCTGGTCAAAAAGCTGATGAAATCTTATAGCCTTCATGGGTAAAGGAAGAGTAGTATTCTAAAATTAGAATAAAAATATGTACGTTATAGCTACGAAAAGTGAACGTTTTATCGAGGGTACGTTATATGGAGTGACACGATATCGAGAGCACGTTTTATCGAAAATTAGCTGTATCAATATATGTACTGATTTGAACAGAATAAGAGACTACATCAAATAAGTCGGTGAGAACTACGCGTTTACGGATGATCATATGGCAGCATTTACGGGTGACATGCAAAATTACTTCAAAGATCAGTTTCCGTCATATACTTTCTTCCCCCTCTCTAAAAAATACCCTTGCCTCATATAGCTTTCGAAACTTTGATAGTAACCGGAAGACGCCATCTGATATTTCAAAATTGCTTCGAACTCCCCCTTTTCCAATGACATATTTTTCTGGGTTCCTGGCGGTTTTTTGTTAACGGATTTCAGAATGGCATCAATCTTCAATTTCCTTTATCTACTGACCAGCCCTTTCCTAATGACATCCATATTGATGTAGATTTTCGGTATTTTGTTCTAGTTGGTAGCCGCCATCTTGGAAATGGCGTCAATCATCAATCTACTGATAATGATGTTTTTTCAAAATTTTCTGTTGGCCGGGTGCCGCTATTTTGGATTTCAGAATTGCGTCAATCATCAAGCTCCAGGGGGTGTTATCCCTGTCATCCGCTATGTAGATATACATACTTTGACGGTAGTCAACATATGATGAGCCTAGCCGCTTCTAGGCTCATTTTGCCCTTGCTATTGCATTGAGTTGTTTTATTTTAACAACGGCAGATGTTGGTTAGGAAAAAATGGCGGCCTAGCAGGAACTTATCTATCTCCATCATCTGCTGACTACTCCCTTTCAAATGACACCCATATTGATGGTGGTTTTCAGTGCTTTGCGATGACTAGGAACCGCCATTTTGGATTTCAGAGTGACACCAATCGTGATTTTTGGTCATCTATTAATTTCATCTTTTCAAACGATACCCATATTGATGATGGTTTTTTTGTGTTTTGTTGTGATTGGAAGCCAACATTTTGATGTTCAGAATGGCATCAATCATTAATTTTTGTGATCTACTTACTACACCCCTTCAAGCGACACCCATATTGATAGTGATTTTTTCAAAACTTTGCGTTATATGGAAGCTGCCATCTTGGATATCAAAACGGCGTCATTGATCATTTTCCGTTATCTACAGATTTTCCCCTTTCAAACAACACCCATATTGTGGAAACTGGAGGCTGCCATTTTAGATTCCAGCATGGAGTAAAGCATAATTTTTTCTCAACCATTGACCACTACTTTTCAAATGATCCGCTTTCATAGTGTTTTATGGAAACAGGAATATGCAATAAAGGATTTCGAAATGACACCCACATTGATTATAATTTTATGGTAAATAAATTCTGGAACCATCCTTATGAAAAAATGGAATAATTTTTATCCCTGAGACAAAGTATAGCTTTATAACCCATTTCTGTGCTCAGGTTGTTATATCCCACTTGTGCTCTTTTTCTAGAAAGCGAATTTACAATTTTACAACACGAAAAGGCAAACAAAAACACCACCAGCAGTGTTTACAGCGTGGACAAATGCAAATATGTCATATCTCTCAAGTAGTTGCAAAGAATTTCCCGCCAAGCAAAATAGTCTTCTCGCGCACTGACTAATTACTTGTGCAGGATAATCCTGCCAGGATTCTGCATTTATAGGTTTTTTATGCACACCCAGGTTTTTTTACGCGGGGGAGACGTACCGCGTAAAAAAACGCGTTAATTGAAAAATCCGCGTTAATTCGAAAATCCGCGTAAAAATACCGCGTTAATTCGAAAATCTGCGTAAAAAACCGCGGTAATTCAAAAATCTGTGTAAAGGAAAACTCTCAGTAAAAGACTTAGAATGTTTTTGGAAGTTTCTTTTTTCACGGATTTCGCAATTAACACGGTTTTTGCAAAAAGCCGACGATTTTTGCAAAAGACCATTCCGACAATACCCATATTGCATGGGTTGTAGAGAATTTGCGCTAAACCGGAAGTCACCATCTTGGATTTCAAAATAGCGTCGAACATATAATATATTTCTAGTGCCTACTCGTCAGCACCATTCCGAAAATACCCATATTGATTGGGTTATAGCGAATTTCGTTAAACCGGAAGTCACCATCATGATTTTCAAAATGGCGTCAAAATTCTGTTTCTGGCAGTTACTCATCAAGTCCATTGCAAAAATACCCATATTATTGAGGTGCGGACTAGAGATGGTCGGGTTCGGGTTTTTGGACCCGAAACCCGGACCCAACTCGAATCCGACGGGTTTCGGGTTGGGCTCGGGTTCTGTAAATTTAAACTTCTCGGGTTCGGGTCGGGTTCCGGGTTTTCTAATTTGAATTTTTCGGGTTCGGGTCGGATCCGGGTTTTTGAAATTTTAAACTTTCGGGCTCGAGTCGGGTTCGGATTTTTCGAATTTGGAATTTTCGGAGTCGGGTCGGGTTCGGCTTTTGAGCAGATAATACCGAACGATTTATTGACGCTGTTTACGTCTATACACAACACCCAGTCTCTTTTTGTAGTATTTAACTTTACTTCATGATACGAATGGATGACACATATAGGCGTACTAAATTTTACCACAATTGAAACGCTAGAATTCGTCGTATTTTCTGATGCTCAAATATTGTATTTTTTATTCATGTATAAAATTCGCAAACTTCTTCAGATTCGCAAACTGCCTGAATTATTATATTTTTTAAACGAGCACTCATGAGAGTGCATTCAACAATAAATGTTTCGCTTCTAAAATCTGTATGCTATTTATATCATCAATAAATCAAGTCAAAGAAAATTTGCCGGAAAATATTGGTTCTAGCGAGTAGAAATCTACGGGAAGTAAAGACAATCTGCCAACGTCGGCGCTCATATGGTAATGGTATACTAGCGCCACTATCAAATCAGTAGTACATATATGAAACAAGCACTTTCTGTCAGATTGTCCTCGGGCTGGGCCGTTGCATGATCCGGATTCCTTCATGAAAATACATGAATTTCCACGATTTTAAGAAATTGATCGTAAAAATATTGTGTGTTCTGTTCAAACCAGGAACGAATTTGTAGAAGCTTGGAGTCGTTGTGAGAACTCCATTGGAGATGTCGAAGCATCTCTACTGACACGCATACCGTACTAGCTAATGATGTGACATCAAGAACTCGTCAGAGAATCTTGATTACCTCTCGACACAAGTTTGACTGTACCAACCAGTAACGCGGGTGACGTCGTGTAAACTGCCGAATACGAATTGCCAATTGACATGGCTTAATTTAGTATATCTAATAAATTATACAAAACTACTCTTGCAGGAATGGTTTTCTATAAAAAATAGAAATTTTGGTTAAGTATGACGGGCAAGGTTGTTTGAATCTGCCATCATTATGCTTCTTGTTTGCCCATGCGTTAGCTACCGATTTATCCCACTTTCCGGTTTAGATATCGACGATTTATAAGTTTCTCAGAACCTTCCAAATTAGACGTTTAATAATAGTATATATAAATGCCACTTCCTCTTGCCAGTAAATCGTTTTGCCATAGTCAGATATAACTAAACGCGTAAGGTGCTACTTCTGGTGCGAGTGATTATATAAAATTCTTAGATTAGCCTTGGATCAGATCGGGTTTTAATAAGCCTGGTTCAGATCGGATTTCTCAAATTATAAATTTTCTGGTACGGGTCGGGTTCGGGTCGGGCTCGGGTTTTACAAAATTTTCATTCTCGGGTTCGGGTCGGGTTCGGGGTTTGTAATTTTAAAATCTTCGGGCTCGGGTCGGGTTTGGGTTTTTCAAATTTTAAAATTTCGGGCTCGTGTCGGGTTCGGGTTTTTTTAATTTTTAAACTCGGGTTCAGGTCGGGTTCGGGTTCGAAAAAATTGAAACCCGACCATCTCTAGTGTGGACCATAAGGAGTCTTCCAGACCCGTTTCTTTCATCTTTCCAAAAATCTTTAGCATTCAAAAGGATTTAGAATATTTTTTGCAAAAACCGCGGTAATTGCGAAATCCGCGCAAAATAAAAACTGCCAAAATTCTTTTAAGTTCTTTACATTTAAAAGGAAAAATTTCAGTAGAAAGTCGATGTCTTTTGCATTCAAAAGGACTTAGAATGTTTTTACAAAAACCGCTTGATTTGAAAATCCGCGTAAAAAAAGACCGCGTTAATTGGAAAATTCGCGTTAAAAAACGCGTTGATTGGAAAATCCGCGTAAAAGACCACGCAAAAAAAAACCGCGTAAAAAACTGAGTGTACATGGGACAATACCGGTAGTGATTGCTGGAAGCAATCATATCCTCGTATCGTATTTTTCTATAAAACCATGAATTTTTCAACCGTTCTTAGACACAAATTTTTAAAACTGGCCGGATTTCTACATATTTTACCTTTCTCATATAGAAAGGTTATGCAATCACTCTAAAAATCGTCAACCTAATCCCGGCCAAATTTTTTTTGACCTATAAAGGCTTAGGTAGGAGTATGCAATGATGGGTTGCTACTTTAAATTTAAAACTAGTTTAAAATTTCTTAACAAGTTGAAAATATTCGTTACGGCCCGGACCACCGGATCTTCCTCATTGACCCGCCGCTGGTTTCAAGCGATGTTCAGGTGTCGACACATGTATGTATGTGCAAATCGTACTGAATATATAATATACATTTTCCTCATTGTATTAAACATAACCAGCCATGGAATCGTAGTTTGGACAAATGAGAAAGGCACAATTGCACCACTAGGTGGATTTAAACAGGTTTTTTTTGTAAATACTCACACAGATTTTCACAGCTCTATATTTCACCACTACCGTGGCAAAAACAGCCCTAGCAACACTGGATATAAACATGAACCTGCTAATACCGATCGTCATGCTGCGTGCAAGCCACTGCCCTACGTATCTACCATCGTAATAGATATGTCTACACTCTGTACAGATCCCGACGTACCGATACAGGATGGACCCAATCAAACTATGCCTAATGTGAAACAATTATGCAGCATTGGTCTCTCGATTATCACTCGCTCGCTTCAAAATTGTGAGAGCGTGATGAAGAAATTAATATTCATACACCACCGGACGGGTGCTGCTCTGCTGCCTCACCACAGTCCAGCATGAAATCGTACCACACAATTGACGAGATAAATATTCTTCAATCCTTCTAACCGAGGCATGGTGTAATTGATCGCACCGAGCCAATGCATGAATTGAATATATAGTGTAGGTGTTCCATAAAGCGTTGTGGGAAATTAAAGCCCAAATGCAAGTGATTGTTGCCGATGGAGCAGATGGAAAACACCGAGCAGCGTCCGATCGCCGGATCCAGGGTGGTATTTGTTATTATCAACGGTTGGACAATTTTTAGAAAAGCCAATTGTCGAAGATGGTGACGTTTCTCGAATACCTGAATGGCAGAAGAAAAGTGAGAATCAAATAGAAATTTAGTAGGTCTGCAGGCATCGGTTGGTAGCATATTCCATAAAGATAGCAGAATAGTCTCGTCCACTCGGTCGGTCGGTCGAATGAGGGCAATCGAACATCTGAGCTGGGTATTCAAGAGCGCCTCTCGACGGAATGGGGGCACTCAATGGAGGAAGATAGACATTACCAATGAAATGGATATGGTAGAAATGGTTTTATACTAGCTGGCATATAGGAGGTCTCCGTTCTCGGGGAAACGGAAGGTTGGAAACCACAGCTGGTGAGCCATAACCGACTCCTTACGTATACGTGATTCTCTCGCCTGTGAACGTCAAACGACCAGTGCAGCATGAAATCCCGGTTCCGTTCCTCCTGCCCGTATTAGAAGAAGCATTTCAAACGGTATGCTGCTTCTGCTTACTGAAGAGAAAAACCGAGCAAAGGAATCAAGCTCTGAACCATTGCCGCCGAGCAAAATAGTAAACGGATTTGCCTCACGCAGCTGAGATATCTTTAGACGTTACGATGTGTGAAAAGCAAACATTTCGCAAGATTCCGAATCGTCATACATGTGTTTGTGGCCGGCTGCCTCCGCAAATAGCCAGGAGTGCGATAGATATGCAAAGATCAGCACTTTTAATATGTTAAATAGTGGAAGCTCGGGGGAATTCCTCATAATTTTTTTTTCTATCTGGGGAAAAACACGCATATTTAGTAGCCAAAAGCAATAATTTTGTGGTTAGTGTTGCATAATCGTGCGTGGTTGGATGAAGAAATGTATAGTTCATTAAAAACGGGAAAAAGATATTGTTTTTGTAAGCTCGTTTAAAATTTAATTGTTCCATAAAATCAATTATGCCTCTGGAATAATTAGAATTAGAAAATCGTTGTTTAATGATGAACTAGCTTGAAAACCCCAAATTAGTTGGGTTGTACGTTTCGATTTCATCTCATCAGTATTAGCCAGTCTACTTGACCACCATATAGCTGGTAAGTCCAAAGCAAGAAACGCTACTTCTGTTCCCTAAAATGACTGGTAACGAAAAAAATCCTTTAACTTTATAACAGAGTGGAAAGTTTTAAAATAATCAATGAACGATGAAGTTCAATGGATCGACCTTCGTTTTTACTGCCTTCTTCGATGATGAAAACGTGCAAAGCGGGAAAATAACGACAAAGCTACTTGTTCTAACGGTTCTACGAAAACGAGTAGCAAAAGTGGCGACTTCCGTTTTCCTATCTGAGTCAGAATTATCAATCTTGCCCATATTGCCACCCAGTCATTTTCATTATCGAATTTTGAAGTTAGGCGCATGCTACCTTATTATTCCACCAATTCTTCATCTGACCAATGTCAGACATTTATATGGTCTGAACCATTATAACACCATGTACAGTAGAGTGACAAAAAACAAAAAAAATTACCCCCATCGGGCCACCCCTAAGTCAAGTCCTAGCCCTGCCAGGAGTGTCTGCTTCAAATTTGAGCCAGATCGGACAAGTCTAGCTACCGGACCAACGTGGCATTTTCGACAACTTACATGACGAAACCTTTTTAACTCGCATTTCCACCACTAGGTTTATTACTGCAAATAAAAATAAGAAAAATAATTTGGCAACTTGTCTTTTTCCCAAAGGAAAAAATTCAGTAACCAATTTGCGGATAAGGTCACAAGACCTAACTTTGAAAAGTTGGATTTTATTGTTTCGCGTTCCACTCGTCAGTAACTGAAACCAATTTGCTACCAGGTAGACGATGTATGAAAACTAACACCAAATCGGCGTCAGCCAGACACTAAATCCAAACAGTTCACACAGCATGTGTGAACGCCTAAAGAAACTGGCTAGTCCCGAGTGATGTCTCGGTTAGCCAAGCTTAGAAGCTCTGGGTCGCTGACGAGTACATTCAAGTTTTTTTTACGCGGGGGATACAAGCTACGTAAATGCAAACCGCGTAAATTTCAAAATCAGCGTAAATTTGTGAAGCCACGTTAATGGAAACCTCGTTAATGAATACCGTATAAATTCGAAAATCCGCATGAATGAAAATCCCGTAAATATAAGAAAATTCAAAAATTCGCGTGAATAAAAACCGCGTAAATTAAAAAATCCGCGCAAAATTTAAAAATCCGCGTAAAAAACCGCATTAAAAATACAGCGCAAAAAACCGTGTCAAAAAAACCTGACTGTATAGGGAAATGAGTTGTCTTTTGACATAAGAGCCAAACGCCTACGGAACACGAAACAGAAAAATCCAACTTTTCAAAGTTAGGTCTTGTGCCCTTTTGCGTGAATTGGTTAGTCCATTTTTTTTTCTTTGGGAAAGACAGGCTGCATACTTGCAAGCGTTGCCTCTCATGCCAAAAAACAGTTTGTTTCTCTATACTCGTCAGCCACCCAGAGCTTCTGTGCTTGGCTAACCGAGACATCACTCGGAACCAGCCCCTTTGTTTTAGGTGTTCTGTGAACTGTTTGGATTTAGTGTCTAACTGACGCCAATTGGCAGCAAGTTGGTGTCAGTTACTGACGAGTGGAACACGAAGATATTTTTATTGCCTATTATCGAAGATTGCAAATCAATTCAACTTCCTTGGAAGAAGTTACTGAACTTTCCATGAAGCGATGTCAGAGTCAGTTTTGCATGCGGCTTAACAGCAAATAGCGGTGAATAATTAATTGATTCCCACAAACTTGGAACAGAGACTCCTAATGGGACCAGGAATCCACTCAGCCGATTGATTTTTCAAAAAATCGTATTTTCCCCAATGTTGCGTGCCATTTTCAAATCCAAGTGTGGCAAGTTCTGATTGAACAAAATTCTCTATAACCTTAATAATATGAGTGTTTTTGGACCGCGCTTGCCAAGTAGATGACGGAAATCGATGATGGATGTCATTTTGATGTCCCACACAGCGACTTTCGGTTGAACTTTTTTTATAACCATTAGGGTGACATTTAATTTTGCGATGTTGAAATTTTGTCTGTCACCGGCCAAAAAATGAATCATGATATCAAATAAACTGGGAGAATTTTGAACGAAATCGGACCATTTCACTATGGGTCACAGCGGCGGTTTTTTGGTATAAAAATCAATAACTCCCAAACCGTTCATTTTAGAGAAATCATGTCTGAGAGAATATTTTCGGGAATAAAATTGGCTTTCTTTAAAAGTTAAATGTAACTAGGGTGGTCCTCTCAAACATTCTTTTCGAAAAATTATTTTTCGAACTAAATGGTGTAGCAAGGTACTTACTTCAGCAAAGTTGTAGAAAAATGTTTTTCAAGAAACATTTTCAAATACATCAAAGTTATAGCACTATCGGTTTTCATGTTATAATTATTTTTATTCTTTAACTTAGGGTGTTTCTGAAAAAGTTAGTTTTTTAACTATAACTTTTTAAGTAGTTAGTCTATTTTCATACTCTGTATGAAGAAATTTTAGTACTTTTCATTGCGCATATTTCTGCTGAAAAATGTGAATCGATATCATTTTTCGTTATCGAGTTACGATCATTTTTTTAAATAAAAATGATAGTTTTCAATGACCTCTAACTCAGAAGGTTGCAAAAAGTAGTAACTAAATTTGCACTCTTTTGAAAATGCATAAAAAATACTATCAAATATCTCGAAATCAACTTTTGCTTTTTTGTCCTTCGATGTCAAATATAAACAACAACACCACGAGTCGTGACAGTTTAATTGGTATCAATCCCATTTATGTATCGAATCGCAGTAGCCGACGACTGCTTTGATGAACGCGTGTAGTGCTTTGTATTATAAGTTCCGTTAAAATGGATAAAAGAAAATCATTCGATCTCTGGAAAGTGAGCAAAGGTGAAAATAAAAATAAAATAAATGTTGGGTTTGAGGAAATTATGAGATCATTTGATGTGGGAGAAAATGAAAAAAAGAATTTCGCTCGGAATGCAAAAGCGTGTAAAAGGTTTGATCGATTTTGGAAAGACAGTCATCAAATTGAGACGAAAGTGCTCGATAAAAATTCGAAATATTTTGAGAAACCGTTAACTGTTCCAAAAAATGCACTTCCTCCCAAACCAGCATTCACAGAAATTCGTCGCTTACTCAGAACAGAATGAAGGGTAATCCTTAATTCATTCGCTTTTTAAAGTAACATGCTCTACATTTTATATTGTTTATATAATGTTCAAAATTATAGGCCGTCCAAAAAAACGAGTGCTTGAAAAGGAAAAGGAAACTTAATCTTTGGGAAAAGAAACACGGTTCAGATAACTATAGCGACCACGATGCTGATGATGTTGATGATTGTGATTATAATAATTATGAGGATGACGATTATAATAAAATAGTTATGTAGAATAGTGAAATAAATATCTGCCTGAGCCTAACGTTTTCAATATTTGTGTACATATATTTGATAAGCTCAAAAAATCATTTAAAAACTCGACTTTTTGATCTAGTAAAGCAGGTGCTAAATGGCTATGACCAGGCCCTTAAAAACAGCCGTAAGCTGATGTCATTTGATCATAATGTTGATGTCAACATTTTTCGCTGAAGGATAAAAAAGCAAAAGTTCATTTTGGGATACTTTATAGTATTTTTTATGCACTTTCGAAAAAGTACAAATTTAGCTGCTACTTTTTGCAACCTTCTGAGTTAAAGATCATTGAAAACTATCATTTTTATTTAAAAAAAATGATCGTAACCCGATAACGAAAAATGATATCGATTCACATTCTTCAGCAGAAATATGCGTAATGAAAAGTACTAAAATTGCTTCATAGAGAGTATGAAGATAGACTTACTACTTAAAAAGTTATAGTTAAAAAACTGACTTTTTCAGAAACACCCTAGGTTAAAGAAGAAAAATAATTATAGCATGAAAACCGATAATGCTATAACTTTGATGCATTTGAAAATGTTACTTGAAAAACATTTTTCTACAACTTTGCTGAAGTAAGTACCTTGCTACACCATTTAGTTCGAAAAATAATTTTTCGAAAAGAATGTTCGAGAGGACCACCCTAGTTACATTTTACTTTAAAAGAAAGCCAATTTAATTTCCAAAAATATTCTCTCAGACATAATTGCTCTAAAATGAACGGTTTGGGAGTTATTGATTTTTGTACCGAAAAACCGCCCTTGTGACCCATAGTGCATTTCGATGCAATCCTTTCGGTTTCCTTTAAAAAAAAGTTTTTGAAAATATTATATTATAAAATCGCTCAGATTTCGGGTGTTTTCTTAAAAAAAGAAAAAAAAATTATTTTTTCATTGACATACAATTTTTTTTTATTTGAATCTTCGTAGTGTGCTCAGACTCTACCAAGTTTAAAATAATTTCGATCGCTTTAAAATAAGTTTTATATGATTTTTCTTATAGAAGCATTATTTTCCCATATAATATATATATATATAATCGGTTTGGTGCACTTTAATTTCTTTCAAAATTGGTCCAAATTTTTTTAATTTTTTTACCGACGATGGACAAAATTCCAACAACTCAAAAATAACTGCCACCCTAAATAATAACCATATCATCACTATATTCTTATATCTACATATATCAATACCATTTCAACATTGTTAAAGTCATAGAATATATTTAAGTCGGAAGTCGCCATCTGGGACATCAAAACGACGTCACTCATCGATTTCCGTCATCTACTCGTCAAGGCCGTGGGTGTGGTTTTGGATCATGATCAAGTAGGTATAACGGGTTTTTCAGTTGCTCGGGTAGATCTGATCAAAATGTAACTGGATCATTATTTGGATTTACGGAATGGTTAGAATCGTTTTGTTGAGAAGTAGAATTCATCGTCTCATCATTCACACAAAAAATGCTGGCTTTCTTGTGACAGGAACGGATCCCTCACCAAGTCAAGATTTATTACGTAAACTTAGCCGTGAAAATAAACTCGAATCTGCCGAGAACTTTACCGCGAGCAGGATCCTTGTAAAATTCGAGCTTTCGTGTAGGTTTCATCGTCGTCATATATTCGAACCCAAAACATGAAGAATTCTTTGAACCAGTAGAACCGTAATATTAGCCATGGAATGTCATGTACACTAAAGGTGAAGTCTGTCGAAATAGGTCAAGTTCCACTATCCCCACTAACCATCAGTGCTTTTATGGAAGAAAGTTATCTGTATCTATTTATTCATATATTTATTTTAATCCATATCTGCAAACAATTTTCGGCCGGGAACTGGAAGGTGATAGCTCTACTACATATCCAGCGACCCACTTCAAGAATGCCTGTTCATACACAAACATTCTGAGGTCGGCTTCAGATACAATAAGCCCCGCATGAATATATCCACGCATCAATTGGATACGTACCATACATTCACACTGACGCAATTAAAATTGGCATTGCTTGTATTTAGTATGAACATATTTTTTGTATAAATCAGTACCGTTATGTGTTTAGCTCTTGCGAAAAGTCACATTGTTTAAATTTTCTGCGTCCTCTATTAGATCAACTCACTGCCGATACGATGAGACTTAAAATGCAAAAATTTAGCTTTAGAAGCTTTAATCAAGCAAACTATCACCATTCACTCGAGAGTACATTCCGGGTGGCGTAAGCCAAGCAAAAAAAACGCAAATTGAACACTCATTCAACTCAGCACTCAAATGTACACCAACAATGCTCACTATTTTTTTTATGTTTTACTTAAATTACAATTCCATTGGATGACTATTTTTATGACAAAGATAATACATTTTGTGTTAAAATTCACTTACACAAGGACTTAAATAAAAAATTAACAGTTTTTACTATATTCCCGAAAAAGTCCAACAATTGTTTATTTTTATAAGGCCTTACTGTTCAAAATAATATTTCAAATATCATGACTACGACTTTAGTATTCTCTAAAAGATAATCGAATCATCAAAAAGCACCACTTTTCCTAGAATGGTATGGTTTTATCCGGTGTATTTTCGAAGTAATTCCAATATTTTCAAAGTAGCTCTGTTACTTTTAATATATTCCAATAACATAAAAATTAACCAAACTGATCATTATTTTTCCTATAAATTGAAATACTTGCGGTTAATGAGTATAAATATTCCTGGAGACATTGCTAGACTAATGCACAAGTTCATCTAAATTTAACTATTTCCAAAATTAAATAATTTACCCCCATGTACGAAGTATTGCTAAAAACTGTGAGCGTAGCACTCTGGTAATATGCAATATAGGGTCAATTGCGTACTAATACAGAACGGGATTAAGGACCAGTGCGCCATGGAATTTAGAACAACGCATCGGATTAATTCTCGATAGTGGTCCGACCCAGGCTCGAACTTAAGCTCTTTCACTTTTTATTCCTGAAAGCTGACACGTCAATAATACATTTAGCAATGATGGTTAGAGCCACATAAAATGCACAACTGCTGACATGACCCGGAACACTGCTAGAGATTCTCACGTTAAAGCTTTTCATGCCCATATTGTTTATAAACAACAAGCTAGAACTTTTGGGTTAGACTAGTTAATGACAAAACCTAGAAACACTGATGGTACTTTTACCTAGCTTTCATTTAAGCACAAACAGTTTCCATCTACAAACTGATCTTTTATTCTTACGGGACATTCTTCGTAAGCAGGGAACACATGTAGTGTTTACCATTTTTGGATGAGTCGTCTATCTGGTGGCCAAATCGGTCTTCATGGATACTGATAATACTAAATCGAAACGCAAATTCTTTGACTTACCGAAGTTTGGTATTGTACCCTTAGCCTTTTCCTTAGGGAAAAATGCAAATGGTGAATTTCTGTGTTGAAAGTAAACTTATACAGATTTGCCTACGCACAAATTATTTGTTTTAAACGAGTTTTACAGTGCACGTTCGTGTTTACCAACTTTTTTGGGGGGAGAAGTTTTCAAACGGTACAGGGAGGGTCTAAAGCCATTTAGAGTTAAATAAAAAAATGAATTTCTGAGTACGGTGGTCAGTTATTTTCGTCAGCGTCCGTTATCACCTATTTTTAAAAAGTTTAAAAAGTTGGTAATGCAACTATTTTTTTCAATCTTATTTCAATGCAAATAACTAAGTAGTGTTTATTTTATTATATTCAAAATTGCACATCTTTTGTCGTGTGTAATTTTAAATGTTCTTTGATTTAATGGCATTGTAAGGGAACACGTACCCGCTGATTTATGCCAATCGAGCTGACATTTCTTTGGACTGAGCAAACTAATTTCTTTGTTTGTTTAGTGTTTATTTGACTAACCAGAAAACCAATATACTGGGCATTTAATATGCCTGGGGAATACGCGTGGTCTTGGCTGAGTAGAATAATAACTGTTTGAGTCATGTACGTTGAGGATTGACAAGAATCGAAAATTAAAAATTTGCGTTAGGCATATCAGCATGGAGAACAAATGTTTTCTTTCGTATTCATTGGTTTACTTTAAGTTGATTAAAGCATCAATCAATTATATTAATTGTTCTTATTGTATTGAGTACTTTCTTATGCTTACATGCACTACACACCAAAAAAATCTGAATTTTATCGTTGACGCAATTCCAAACTTGTCACAATCTAACAAAACCGTAATTGGCGAAACGACGAAATATAACCGTGTTCTGTTTAATTTTACATGAAAGATGAACTTTCCATGCGCAGTGCCATAAAATTACACCCTTCAACATTTTAAACAAACGCCACATGTGGAGTCAAATCACGTGATTCTCAAAATTCAACGACATGTAAAATTAAAATCAACCGTAAAACTAAGTCATTTTTGATGCTCGTATACGTCAGGGTCAGGAGACGTAAATTTACACGACTTTATCTAGGTGTGTATATTATTAATTGTCATATTAAATATCTCTTCATCAATATAAAAATATTATACCTTTTGATTATTGACGTAAAAGGTGACAAATTATTTTCTGTTCGTTCTTATTCCCTCACATCTTGTACCTTTTAGTGTCTTGTAATTAGTGCAAAAAACCTGCGTGCATGTTATCGGTTGTATATTGGACATAGGGTAAAGTGATAATTTTTGCTCTATTAGGGACGGTGCTACACTATTCAATTAATTTCTCGGTCTACAATTGATGGGACGCACATAAATTGGTATTAACAAGTTTGCTTCGTCCCTAAGAACCAATTTATTAACAAAATTAACCTGAAAGCGGTGAAATAATCGTGTTTGAACGCAAAGAAGACTTCAATCGAGTGGCCCAATTTTCACTCTACCAATTCAGCTAATGCGTTGAACAAAGATGGCAGACGCTGCTCTAACCGAGGGCATTAAATGGGTAGGGTGATAATAGAAACAGGGCGAAAATAGGCACATAAAGTTAGTCGTTTAGTGCTTATTTTATACCGTTTAAAATGCGCTTCAATTGGCGTAATAAGGCACGCGATAATGATAACATAAGAATCGCTGAACCTTTTTCAATCGTTCGTGGAGCAAGAAAGCAATACATAATTGTCATTTCATTTAATCTAATAATACCAAACTTTGGTACACTATAAGGTACAAGTTACCTTTTTTGAGCATGTGTTAGATTTGAACGCTGGGTAGTATGGGTAGGAAAAATTGTGTTCAGCTTTGCCACCAGATTATCCATTTAAACCTTTTAAAAACTCTGAAAGAAGAATATCAGCCGATTTATTAGATCACAACGATTCAAATCATACAAAATAGCTGCTGGAAAAACTATCGGTTTCGCTAAATGGTGCTTTTGAAAAAGTGGCTGTGATTTTTTGTCACACTACCACACCGTGTTGGGGTACGCAACACAACATCGCAATGAAAAAATCACAGCCAATTTTTCAAAAGCACCATTTAGCTAAGCCGATGGTTTTTCCAGCAGGTATTTTACATGAATTGAATCGTGATGATCTAATAAATCGACTGATATTCTTCTTTTAGAATTTTGAAAAGGTTTAAATGGATAATCTGGTGGCAAAGTTGAACACAATTTTTCTTACGCACACTACCAAGCCTTGAGGTAACTTGAGCCATAAATAATACTTGTTTTACAAAATCTTCAATAACATAGGTGTTAGCATATCCATTTCGACAAATGTCTTGATATATTATAGGTAATTGCTTTTCATTATATTGTAAATCTATTATTAATTCTCGGCAGCCGGTTGCCCAGAGCAATAAACACATGGTAATACCTCTGAAAGTTGCGTAGATGGTATCACTTATCAAGGTGAATTTAGATTTGAGAACCTCTTTACCTCCTCATCCAACTAAGAAAAACTCCTTCCCGTGACAAATGTGGAAATGGTTCCCATAACAATGTTTGTTACACTAACATTCCCTTCTTTCCTCGATGATTGTAAGGACGCGACAGGCGCCTTTTTTCGGCATTTCAAAGTATAGAATTCTTGAAATGGACACATTGAGTATTAGACTGCCCAGAAAAATAATGAATTTTTGAAAACTCAATCGGCCCACCCCTGAGTCGACTCCCACCAGGAGAACTTGTACCAAATTTGAAGCAAATTGGACAAGTCTAGCTACCGGACCAACGTGCTTGAAGTTTGTATGTGATTTTTCGACTATATATATGGAGAAAATCCACTAACTAGCATTTTCGCCGCTAGGTGGCACTGTATGCATCGTATTATCACTGTAAGTGAAAATAAAAAAGATAATTTAATAGTTTACAACTTTGTCGAAGACTGCTAGTCAATCCGGCTTTGTTGAAAGAAGTTATTAAACTTTTAACGATGTGATGTCTGAGTCAGTTTTGCATGGGGCCTAGCAGTGCTTGGTTGTGTATCAGTGCTCTATTCTCACGAACTATACATACAATGGTTATATATAGCTGAATAGTATGTTCAGAAGAATTATGGTACATGATACGAGTTATGTTTTGGTTCGAACATTTTAGTTCCACCTATGACCGCATCGAGAGCGCAAACACTAACTTTTGATAGAAGAGAGATTGAATATCAAAATGTTCGGAAAAAATACTGAAAAATGCCTGCTCTACAACTTTGCGGAAGACACCTAATGCATATCTCTCGCCGTTGAAAAGTTAATGTTGGCGCCCTCTATGTGGAAACATGTGGAACTAAATACTGTAACCATTACCAAGCTCGTATTATTTACGATATTTCTTCTGAACATGTTATTGAGCTAAACTGGCTCAGACATCACTTCGTTAAAAGTTTAATAACTTCTTTCAACAAAGCCGGATTGACTAGCAGTCTTCGACAAAGTTGTAGACAATTAAATTATTTTTTTTTATTTTCACCTGCAATGAAAATACGATGCATACAGTGCTACCTAGCGGCGAAACTACAAGCTAGTGGATTTTCTCCATGTAAATTGTCGAAAAATCCCATGCAAACTTCAGGCTCGTTGGTCCGGTAGCTAGACTTGTCCGATTTGCTTTAAATTCGGAGCAAACACTCCTGGTGGGACTAGAAATCAACTCAGGGGTGGGCCAATAGGGGTCATTTTTTCTTGTCACTCTATTGAGCATGGATAGCTGCCATCTAGTCATCAGCTAGTCATCATGCTCATGCTTATACTTAAAACAACAAATTTATTTTTTGAAATTTCCTCTATTCCGTACATTGTTCAGCTTATGTTTAGGCCAAAGCGACTTTGCCTATAGTCATTAGTGATTTACAACTGCAGATCCAAGTAACTTACCCATTTTAAAAAGTTTTGCATCATCTTGAGATCATAGAGATATGGTATATATGGAAATTTACTGTGTGACCACACTCTTCAACCCCTAATTCCAGAAACGGTACTCTGATCGACAAAAATATTTAGTTTGTACATATCAGTTCAGCTATCTCAGTCCTCTGCGCCGGGTTTAGTTTACCGATTTTGAAAGTGATTGCATATCTATATGAGAAAAGCAAAATGACATTCAGTTACCAGTGTACCAAACGTTCTGTGACTGTCGATTTTTATCGAGTGCTGAAGAAGTCTCAAACGACGGATCCAAACGTTGGCCAAGATAAACAAATAATCGACGCATTTTGTAATTTTGACTGTACTGCCGGAACTTACCCTAGGTTATGTAACCACCAGTCGAAAACATTCCGTCTTATATTAAAACAACTTTAAAACTTTAGAATCATGCAAAATATGATCTCATTTGAGTTCATAAAAATCTAGCTTGATCATTTTTTATTTGTACACATGTATTAAAATCTAATGAAAACTTTCTAATGCATTCCGCAATATAAAGAGTTGTTGCATATTATATATTGAAGCGTTATGAGAAGAACTGCGTGGATGTATCGCGCTTATTCTCCCCAAACACATACACAATCTAACATCCTCTTTCCTCTTCCCTAAGGCAAAAAACACTTGGGCGAAAATCAATTATAGAATTTGCGTTTCGACTTTGTCTCATCAGAATCCGACACCAACTTAATGACATGACTAAGCTAGCGCCGGATTGACGTTAGTGCCAAAAAACGGACACATAAATTGTTTTCCTGAGCAAACATCTGTCAGCAGGCGTGACGTCAAGTTTCAGAACAAATCTTTCAAAAAAGTACGCCGTATACGCCAATCTACTCTGAAATAATTACATGATTATTTCAGAGTAGATTGGCACAACTACAATTTCAGTCTGCCGTCAGCTGGAAACCTCCTGAGGAGCACTCCAACTTCCATCACGGGTGCTACCAATTCATGCAGTTCACCCGCGCCTTCTGCCGTTAGCAGTCATTCCAGTCGCCCCGGTGTGCATCCCAGACGACGGAATCAAGGAGTGCCGGTCAGCCTTCCGTGTCTAAAATCGTCACCCATCCACTTATACTATCAAAATGTGGGTGGCATGAATTCCTGTGCAAATACCTATCGCCTAGCTACCTCGGACTGCTGTTACGACATTATCGCATTGACAGAAACATGGCTAAATGAGCAGACCCTTTCCAGCCAGGTGATTTGCTCTGACTACGAGGTTCTCAGATGTGACCGGAGTCCTCTCAACAGCCACAAATCCTCCGGAGGCGGTGTTTTGCTCGCTGTGCGTCGTGGATTAAAAGTTCAACATATAACAAATGATGCTTGGAGCAGCATCGAACAAGTATGGGCAGCGATAAAATTAGGAAATCGAACATTATATATATGTGTGGTTTATTTCCCTCCCGATAAAATTCGCGACTCTGCACTAGTTGATTCTCATTCTGAATCATTGACTTCTGTTGTTGCGATGGCGCAACCCACTGACGAAATCATGATCCTCGGCGATTTCAACCTTTCTACAATAAAGTGGCGTTCCATTCATAACGGATTTCTACAACCCGACCCAGACGAATCAGTTTTTCATCCTGGCAGCATTACTCTTCTGGATGGCTATAGCACGGCTACACTTCTGCAGATTAACAGCACAACGAACGAGAACGACCGGATTTTAGATCTATGCTTCGTTAATGCCAGAGATCAATCGCCGCATATTTCCACCGCCCTCGCCCCGCTAGTAAAGTATGTTCGCCACCATCCGCCTCTTCATCTTACACTCCAGGACGTACCGCCTATGAAGTTTTCGAGCCACGCGCCCACCGTGTGTTACAATTATAAGCGGGCCGACTATAGCAGCATTTTGAATATTTTACAAAGTATTAACTGGGATTCTGTGCTAAGTAAGGATGATGTGAACTCCGCCGCTGAATCGTTCTGCCATATAATGAGCTACCTTATCGATCGTCATGTCCCAAAGTGTAATCAACGAAGTGATCAATCCCCCTGGCAGACAGCCGAGCTACGTCAGCTAAAAACCGCGAAAAGAGCAGCATTACGAAAGTTTACCAAACGCCGTACCTTGTCACTGAGAGCTTATTATGTAAGGCTCAATAACGATTTTAAAAAACTGAACAGTTTTTGTTTTTCAAACTATCAACGAAAAATGCAACGTAAGCTTAAGTCTGATCCTAAATCGTTTTGGAGATACGTCAATGACCAGCGGAAAGAAACCGGCTTGCCTTCTGCAATGTTTTTGAATGGCGCAGCTGGTCATGATTCACAAGCCATATGCAAATTGTTCGCCTCTAAATTTGCGAGTGTGTTCGTCAGTGAGACATTGTCCTCGCAGCAGATTGACGTTGCAGCTAGCGGCGTGGCCCAACTCGAACGGTCAGTGAATGAGATTCGTGTAGAGCACTCGGATATTGTATCAGCAGCATCCAAGCTTAAAGCATCGTCATCTCCCGGGCCAGATGGTGTCCCTGCTGTGTTTTTGAAAAAGTGTATATCTGGTTTGGTGGAACCACTCTGTCAACTATTCAAAATGTCACTGACAACCGCGATTTTTCCTCAATTGTGGAAAGCAGCTTTCATCTTTCCTGTCCACAAAAAAGGTGATAAGAGGAACATTGACAATTATAGAGGAATTTCTGCGCTCTGTGCCATTTCCAAGCTCTTTGAGTTAGTCGTGGTGGAGTCAGTGTTTTTTCACTGTAAGGAATATATTTCTAAAGACCAACATGGATTCATGCCGAATCGATCGACGTCGACGAATCTACTATCTCTAACCTCTTTTGTGTCCGAAGGGTTCGATGCGAGTCAACAAACTGATGTTATATATACTGACTTATCTGCAGCTTTTGACAAAATCAATCACGATATCGCAATCGCTAAATTGGAAAAACTTGGCTTCAGTGGATCACTCCTGCGATGGTTCCAATCCTATCTCGTTGGCCGTCAACTCAGTGTGAACATAGGTGATGCATACTCCAAACTATTCTCCGCAACGTCTGGAATTCCGCAAGGAAGTCATCTCGGACCTTTGATATTCACTCTCTATTTCAACGATGTAAACTATCAGCTGAAAGGGCCACGGTTGTCGTATGCAGATGACCTGAAAATTTTCAACAGAATTAAGAGCCGAACGGACGCACTTTATTTGCAGCAGCAATTTGACACTTTCAGCAGATGGTGTGAAAACAACCGAATGAATCTGAATCCGGCGAAATGTTCTGTGATATCGTTCTCCAGAAAAAAGGATCCCATTGAGTTTGAATATAACTTGTCTGGAGCTCTTGTTTCCCGGGTGAGCTGCGTTAAGGATCTTGGAGTGCTGTTAGATTCGAAACTTACATTTAAGAATCACATTTCGTATGTTGTTGGTAAAGCATCGCGAAGCCTGGGCTTCATCTTCCGTACGGCTAAATCCTTCACAGACATTTATTGTCTCAAAAGCCTCTACTGCTCTTTAGTGCGCTCCACGCTGGAGTATTGTTCGTCAGTCTGGAACCCGAATTACATGAACAGCAGCGATCGAATTGAAGGCGTTCAAGGAAAATTTATACGGTATGCTCTTCGACGCCTGCCTTGGCGCGATCCTTTTCGTCTACCAAGCTACGAGAGTCGGTGTCAACTCATCCAGCTCGATACCCTTCAGCACCGTAGAGAAACTGCAAGAGCCTTATTCATCTCTGATCTTCTGTCAGGACGCATCGATTCTCCAGATTTATTAGAGCGAGTCAACATCCAAGCAAGGTCCAGAACGTTACGCGGAAACGTTCTTCTGAGAGTGCCGTTTCGACGAACTATTCAAACAGCTAATGCCGCTATCACGGGACTACAACGCCTCTTCAATCGTGTGTCGCACCTGTTCGACTTTCATTTGTCTCGGATAACTTTAAGAAAGCGATTCCTGCAGTTTTTTAAATGTAATTAATTTAAGTTTCCATCATTGGGGCCGAGTGCGGCCTGTTGATGCGTGCGATAAATAAATAAATAAAGCTCTAACAGTAGAGTCGATTGTTTGCTTGATGCCTTCAACATTTTCTTTAAAATATACTTTAACTAAATTAAACCAATAAAACTCAAACGAACAAAACAAACCGTTGCGAAAAACTCAAATTCAATTTACCATCCCGTACTTTACTGATTAAACCGACCCAACGGAAAACCCGGCTGAAACACGAACCACTTGCCTACTACAAAGTAACTTTCCATCCCTTTTCAGCCGAATTCAGCTTCCCCGGCTAAGAGGCGCACAATTTCGCAACAGTACAGCCACCCCCTGTTCCCCTGACTGCTTTACCCAGCGGACCAATTTGAAGCGCTCATTCTACTACTGCCTTCATTATTCGTTATCCTTGTCGAACCGGCCATCATCATTCGCCCCTTGTTCGCTTGTTAACACTTCTGCTGTTTTCCGATAAAGCTGGTCAACGAGTCCGCTGGAGGATCACTATCAATTATCTCGGCAGGATGCAAGAATGGAAGAAACATAACTGGCTTACTGTTCTTCTTTCGAGCATCGGTGTCACGTTAAGATAAATGTTAATTGTCTGCCTCTTCTCATGGTGTTGTTTGCTTCAGGGTTTAGCAATGTTTCGACTGAGACCGAGTTTTAACACGTATTTGATTATTATTATACTTTGATCAAATTCATCCCTTGATGCTGTAGTGATCTCTGCGAATAGAGCTTGACCCACACTGAAACTATCCAGATTCATACATTACGTGTCATGTTTCTTCAGAGCCCCAATTTGTCGTCATTCTATCAATGTTTTTCAAGCTTCAACCAAACTTTGTCATGTTTCTGATAGACAAGTCGTGCTAGTTATAAAAAAAGGATGGCCAGCTCTCGTCAGTATCAAATTCAACGGCATTTGAAAATGAAGCCATCGGTAAGTGATCCTTCCACAGCTTCACAGTTTCCACTTTCTACACCCAATTTATTTTTTGCCGGTTTTTCATCAAACCATTATCATGAATATTGAAAGATTCCAGCCGGTGCATTGAACGCTAATGAGTCAATGCGGGTGAGTTTGCATTTAATGCCGTGCAAACAGCGTTGTAAACGTGTATGTCTTCACACTACTACCAGCAGGAAAGCGCAAGACGAAAAAATCATCAATTATAACTGCTCCAGTGCAAAAATGTGTTTTTTCTTCATCTGCACCGATTTGTAGAAAGACCCTAGATACAATCACGAGAAAACTTAACTAAACTGTTTCCTACGGTTGAACGGCTTCAAAAGAAAACGTTTCCAGCCAGCGGCAATCCCCCAGTAACCGATATATAAAGTAAACCGGCATGTCTATGTACTTACACATCTAATCGGAAGTGTTGTAAAATTCCATAAAACTTTGCATATTTAACCACTTACTTTTTAAATAAAACATTACCCTTTTTCTCAATTCTTTCACCTAGAGAACAAAATTAAATTTATTTCTGTAGCTATGATTCTTCACTAGAAGATCTGTATATGGCATCACTGCTACAAACCATCAAACCACAGCTTCGAAACCTCCACCCAACTACCATGCATCTCTTCATACCCAACTAAACCACCATCAACCGCAGCCACCATTGCATGTATCAATTAAATCATTAACTGTTCATGTCTGTAATTCAAATTCTAATTTTCGCTCTCGAAAGGCGCCCGTTCGCCGAAGAGGCCTCAATCGTTCGAAGCTATGCAATATACATGCATCCTACGCTCTCTTTCATCGTTGCTGATGCTGATGCGCCTACACTGGATGGGAGGATGGGTGCGTCGTACCCAACGTATCCAACGTCGTTTTTCGAATCGGAACACAACACCACGTCTGACATTATTGGTGCTAAATCGGAACCCATAAGGTTTTGCTTTACCAACCACCAACAACATAAACAACAGCAGTAACAACAATAACAACAACAGTTCTGCTCTACATTCTTCGTACAATGTCTGCTACAAGGGTGCATCCGAGCATACAGATAAGAATTCCTACTCGTACTTTTGACCACTGGCTGGTTGCTGCCGCCAACTCAACAGGATACGCGCTGGTCGCTTGGCTTGGCTTCCAGCTAAATGGTACCGAACACACCGCAGCCCTCAGCATCATCAAGAGGGAATGTACTTTCCCTTCGCTAGGAGAGAGAGGACAACTGCAAGCAACTTTTGTGTATCTAACTAATTGATTGCTGCAAAATGGGTCCGGAAATATTTGGACGAGTTTCGACTAGTTTTAAAACAGTCTTAACAGCATGCGGGCGACTGGTGTTAGGTTTTTCGATCAGCTAACAAGAATGTGATTAGTATTTTGAGAAGAGCTGTTGCAACCGTATTAAAGAATCATTAGATTAGGGCTCGTGTTGTGCGAGGTTTGTTATAATCGAATCGTTGGGAATAATTTAAAGTACATTCAAACTGTGTCTAAGTGGATATTCGAATATCGCAATTGCGGTGTTTTTATGCATGGACATTGGGCACTGCACGGCTGCATGGTCCCTCTGGTAAAACAATATTTGAACAAAAAAATCAGTATCGTAGAAGTATACAGTATCGATTACGATTATTTTTATAGTTCGCTCTTCAATTAATAGTTCTCAAAAGATATCTTTTAGTGGGATGAATCATTCTTTTTTTTTGGTTTTTGTTGTTAGTGCCAATACCTCATTTAAGACTTTTGGTGGTATCCAACGGGGAAAAAATCCCCCCAGAAGCAAGATTCGAATTTGCAACCTATGGGACTCCGGCCCAATACACAAACTCTGGGTTATGATGACGTCCCAGAAAGAAACACGATTATCGAATTGGCGACAGTGATCGTACCCTGCCTACAAAGTCAGATCACACACAACCGCAGCTGCCACCCAACACTTTTGATCCATTTAAACTCCCTGCTAGATACTAAGGCCTGGATTTTTGTTATCGTCTCGTGTCTATTTTTTTTTAGTTCTTTGCCCATCATACCTCGGTGGGTGATAGAGCTAATCAAGACTGTCGATTTCTGGTCCCTTGCACACTTAACGGGAGCAAACCCACCGTTCGAATTACACAAATAATTCATTTTTTTTTGTATTTTACGTAAGTGCCAATTCCTTGAGAGCATAAGGGTTTGTGCATTGGGTGGGAGTCCCAAGGGTTGCACGTTCGAATCTTGCCTCTAGGAGGTATTTTTTAAAACATAATTGCTTTCGCTTAACTCACCATTTCGATCTGATTTACCCGTTGGGAATTACCAAAAACATTTAAAAAAATGGTTTGTTACGTTAATAAAATCCTCCGAAGATCCCAATGACCCAAATTTATCCGATTTCGCTTTAATTCAAATTTTAATTTTGAAGTATATTTTTTGCTCGGGGTTCATTTGTCTCTGGTAGAAAAACATTACCACGACTAAATGAATATCGTTGAAACACTCACTATCCGGAAGCTTACTCCTTTTTTAAACAAGATAAATTTGGAAATATTCTTTCTATGGGTCTAAAACTTTTTTTTTTATTTTGGAAATGTAAACAAGTAACTAAAGTTATACCGTGAGCTTGGCGGTGGGCTCCAGTCAACAATTTTTATGCGGTCATGGTCATACTCGTCCGGAAGCACTCACTCTTAAATACGGAACTTATATACACTAGACAACAAGTCTCAAGGCGCCATATTTGGAAAATCCAGTGAGATAGAACAAGTTACTTTCTTCCTTCATCTGAAGCGTATATTCAAAATAAACATCAGAATGATGACACGCGAGAACATTGAAAAACCCATCCGAATATACAAATTTGCTTCTTGGTAATATAAACGAATTCAAACACGCGAAGTTATACATACGCTAGCATACGCGACATCAACACGTCCACGCAATTAAATATGTTAACATAGAACGGCTCGTGTCCTTCGCGATAAGATATATCAGATCACGCATGTTATCATGTCATCGCGATTATCTGCGCACACATACGCCCGCCATCTTGCAGACATAGAAACGTTTAGGATCAATTGAATATGTTAGCATTTACGAATTTATGAACACCGTTTCAAGCACCAATTTACTCGTGCTCCTCCCCATACGAACACGAATCGGTCACGTCCAGAAGTCACTACCTTTAGTCCTAGCACCTTAGGTCCATGTCTTCAGTTCAAACATCTGAGCAGTACACTCAAAATCCATCATCAGATTCGCGGCCCGCATGAATATTCATACATACACACACGATATACAAACGTTCACGCGATAAAACACGTTAAAATGGATTCGCTCGAATTCTTCTAGATCACTTTCACACACCTAGATTCGCCATCTCGCAATCATGAAAACGCCCGAGTGATTTAGTGCACGTTTTAGCACAACATAGAAATTAGGTCTCAAACGCCAACGTTTGTAGGTCGCGCGATCCGTCACATCCGGAAATTCCTTCCCCTAGAAGCCCAGGTACAGGCCTTCAGTTGGCCCAATCTAATAAGAAAGGAAAAAATAATGCTCATATACACTAAACAATACGTTCCATGGTGACATAACCGGGAACTCTAGTGATATGGGAGAACTCACTCTCTTCTAACATCTGAACCGTTCACTGAAAATTAAGAGTCAGTTGCGTGGTCCGCGCGATCATTCAAAATCACACGCGAATATGCAAATGACCACATCGCTATAAAAACGAATTTATACAAGCGAAGTAGCACACGGGACAAGCACGTTAACATACAATCGCTTGACCCCTTCACGATCATCCACGAACACCTACGCCCGTAATTTTGAAACCACTCCGTTGATTGAGTGAACCCTTGAGCACATATATACTTACAAACGGGTTTTAATCGAGGTAGTATGTCCCGTGTTTGCGCGATCATAAATAGGTCACTCCGGAAAGTCCCTACCCCAACCTATCAGTAGCGTCTGGCTCAATTGGCACGTTCCCCATGTTGATCGGAGATTTGTGCCTTGCCAACCTAAGTTCATACATTTAGTTGGACCAATCACAGAAAACAACGTTTATGTCCACTAGACAACACGTTTCTTGGTGACATCATCGAGAACTCTAATATGAAAGAACACATCAAAAATTAAGTATCAGATTCACGGTTATTCACGAATATGCAAATAACCACACGGTTATGAAATCGAATTTATACACGCGAAGTAACACACACTCTAGCACACGTGACATGCAAACGCCCACGTCAACATTCAAACGCTCGAGCCCTTCGCGTTGATACACAAAGACGAATGAAATCGCGATCATCCACGCACATCTGTGCCCGAGTTTTCACAAACACCGAAACGCCCCTGATGACTTAGAGAACGCTATAGCACCTATAATCGGATTAACGCGTTCTCAAGCGCGAACAAATAAACGCTCGTTTCCACGCGATCGTGAGGTCCATACACCCGTACATTTGCACCGTACACTCATTATCACAATCAGAATCAGTGCCCGCTACAATTGACCTTAAGCATTGTGTTAGTGGATGACATTTCCCGTCTCGTCTACAATTATAGTGAGTGATTCTGACAGAGAGCCCTTCCGTGAACCAAGCTCCACAGTTCCAATAGGATAGTTCTTAAAATAAAATAAAATAAAATAAAATAAAATAAAATAAAATAAAATAAAATAAAATAAAATAAAATAAAATAAAATAAAATAAAATAAAATAAAATAAAATAAAATAAAATAAAATAAAATAAAATAAAATAAAATAAAATAAAATAAAATAAAATAAAATAAAATAAAATAAAATAAAATAAAATAAAATAAAATAAAATAAAATAAAATAAAATAAAATAAAATAAAATAAAATAAAATAAAATAAAATAAAATAAAATAAAATAAAATAAAATAAAATAAAATAAAATAAAATAAAATAAAATAAAATAAAATAAAATAAAATAAAATAAAATAAAATAAAATAAAATAAAATAAAATAAAATAAAATAAAATAAAATAAAATAAAATAAAATAAAATAAAATAAAATAAAATAAAATAAAATAAAATAAAATAAAATAAAATAAAATAAAATAAAATAAAATAAAATAAAATAAAATAAAATAAAATAAAATAAAATAAAATAAAATAAAATAAAATAAAATAAAATAAAATAAAATAAAATAAAATAAAATAAAATAAAATAAAATAAAATAAAATAAAATAAAATAAAATAAAATAAAATAAAATAAAATAAAATAAAATAAAATAAAATAAAATAAAATAAAATAAAATAAAATAAAATAAAATAAAATAAAATAAAATAAAATAAAATAAAATAAAATAAAATAAAATAAAATAAAATAAAATAAAATAAAATAAAATAAAATAAAATAAAATAAAATAAAATAAAATAAAATAAAATAAAATAAAATAAAATAAAATAAAATAAAATAAAATAAAATAAAATAAAATAAAATAAAATAAAATAAAATAAAATAAAATAAATAATTAAAATGACTAAAATCAATGAACTAAATAAAAAATGAAATGTCTTCTATGAATCGAATGAAAGAAATTAACAAAACAGATCAAATTAATCAAATGATTTAAATGAATTAATTGGATCAAATGAATCAACAGTATCAAATAAGCGAAATGAACCAAATGAATCTGACGCATTAAATCAAGCAAAAGAGTAAACAAGTAATAAATAAAATGCAGAAAATGGATAGAATGAAAAATAATAAAATAAATTAAACAAACACAAAAAAAAATTAAAAAATGAATGAAACGAATAATATGAATATATTAATACGATAATTGTCATGACTAAAATAAATTATACAGTGAAGACCCGATTGTATCAGCCTTCGATTTTATTAGCTTTTTGACTCGATTTTATCAGTTTCATATGAAAATTGATAGTTGCTAGTTTGATAGGCTCTAGCAGACGAACCAAATTGAATTCAAGCAAATCCTTTCTTGAGTATATTTTTCTTATCTTAGAGATCCGAAAAATGAAAAAAAAATTTTTTTTGTGTTTTCCACTGTCAGACCCCCTTAAGGGAAGTTTAAGCTAAATAATCAAGAAAGGTTATGGGGCTATATCTAGGGTCTAAAGAGGAATATTTTAAGAGCTTCGGTTTCTTAAAAAGAAAGAAAAATATATGTCCCGATTTTATCAATGTCCCGGTTTTATCAGCCCAAAATTCACCAAGGGGATGATAAAAACATATCTTTACTGTTTTGATAAATCTAAGAAAATTAATCAAATTTATAGTTTTAATAAAATAATACAAGTGGTAAAATAAGAAAATTAATAATAAGAGAGTTATAAAATTAATTAAATAATCGTATCGAAGAAATATAATTGATTTATTTGATTCAAAAAAGAGTTAATTTTACAAATAAAACTACTAAAATTAATTAAATGAGTTGAAGAATCCGATGAATCAAATGAATCAAATGAATCCAATGAATCTAATGAATCTAATGAAACTATTGAATCTAATGAATCTAATGAATCTAATGAATTTTATGAATCTAATGAATCTAATGAATCTAATGAATCTAATGAATCTAATGAATCTAATGAATCTAATGAATCAATGAATCTAATGAATTTAATGAATCTAATGAATCTAATGAATCAAATGAATCTAATGAATCTAATGAATCTAATGAATCTAATGAATCTAATGAATCTAATGAATCTAATGAATCTAATGAATCTAATGAATCTAATGAATCTAATGAATCTAATGAATCTAATGAATCTAATGAATCTAATGAATCTAATGAATCTAATGAATCTAATGAATCTAATGAATCTAATGAATCTAATGAATCTAATGAATCTAATGAATCTAATGAATCTAATGAATCTAATGAATCTAATGAATCTAATGAATCTAATGAATCTAATGAATCTAATGAATCTAATGAATCTAATGAATCTAATGAATCTAATGAATCTAATGAATCTAATGAATCTAATGAATCTAATGAATCTAATGAATCTAATGAATCTAATGAATCTAATGAATCTAATGAATCTAATGAATCTAATGAATCTAATGAATCTAATGAATCTAATGAATCTAATGAATCTAATGAATCTAATGAATCTAATGAATCTAATGAATCTAATGAATCTAATGAATCTAATGAATCTAATGAATCTAATGAATCTAATGAATCTAATGAATCTAATGAATCTAATGAATCTAATAAATCTAATGAATCTAATGAATCTAATGAATCTGCGTTGGATTAGCACAAAAGTTCTGATACATACCTCTTACATTTCTGCTAATGTTTTTTTACGAACTTTGATTTAGTGCGGTACCCTAGTTCCATTCCATAACGGAATGTAGTACGGAGGCCGTGATTTACTTTGATTTAGTGCGCATTGCTAGATCGTGTAGATATACCCACAGATAACAGACGTTTAGGCTAGAACAAAATTTCTTCAAAAACCTGTGTAAACTTTCAAATTGATAAACGTTGGAAATCCGTGTTTCACTATTGCCATCTGCGCAACTGTTTGCTACACGTGTTTGACAGCTGCACTCTAACTGCATTGTATCGATCACTGCGCCATCTGCAAACGTTTGCCAAACGTGTTTCAGACGTCTAATTTATTCGGAATTTCAGTAGCGGGTATTTACACACGATTCAAATCGAGCTTGAACGTCTGTTATCTGTGATATACCTCAATGTTATCATCATCCATATATATGGGAATCAATTAAAATTGTCATATTCGACGTGTTGCATTTTGTTCTTTACATTGAAGCTTTCTACCTAGTTTTTTCCCATTTTTTTGTTACCGCCCTGCCAAGGTTATATTTTTGAAGGTGATTAATACCACTTTACGTGTATGATGAAACTGTATATGGGACACTTCCAAAAGCTGTTTCCATTAACAGTTTCACCTCGCACACTATTGGTAGTATGCGAGTTTGTTTACAGTCAAGCGCACAAGCATTTTTCCGTACTACAAGCCCGTTTTTTCTTTGAATAATTCTAATTATAACTAACGAAATTGAAGAAGATTACTAGAATATCGAATATTGACTGCCGTACAGAGATACATACAGCCATAGGTATCCTCTTTGAACGCGACTAGAATATTTGACAACCGCTTTCTGAAACCAGCGCCGTATATCAGTTCCACTGAAATATTCGTATCCCTCCTAATATTCCAGTATGTCAATTGAACTAATCACTAACTCCTAAGAACTCATCAAATAAACTGAAACCATCGCACCGGGTAAATGCCTTCCACTGATTCGTGCGCGTAAATTTTTTCCTTTATCCTTCCAGACGTGACCGTCAAGTACGTGAGAGGCCTGCCGCACATCACCGTTCCACTGCCAAGCCGAAACGAGCGATGCCAGTTCACGTTACGACCCGTGACGCACAGTGTCGGCAATTTCCTAGAAATGCTGAAGCTCGAGGACCGTGGAGTGGACCGGGCGGCGGTACTCAATCGGGACGGGGTCCGGATAGCGGCCTCCTGTTCGATCGAGTCGCTGATGGACGACGAGTTTTGGTAAGTGGATTTTCGATATTAAAAAAAACCTGTGTCCGTGTCTGTTCAGGTCCTAGTTGCGACTGTTTCCCGATGCAAAGTGTGGGGGTCATACATAAAATTCAACTAAGACGGAAAACGAAATAAACGATTTCTTTCGCTAGCAGAACTTTGTATCGATCGATAGACCCATTTCTACCTTCGCTTTTCTTTCGATTAGAATTAGTTTTTTGGTGGTCTGCCAACTATCCGGCAAAGCCGGCAGAACGAAAGCTAAAATTTCTGAGCCTTGCTTCCTATGGAATTTATGGAACTAGAGGAGGTTCGTTTACCAAGTAGTGTGACTACGTGACATGTATGAAATTTTATTTCATTCCGCTGCTTGAAATTTTTCCATGCTCATGCTAAGAGCCGACGAACGTGGGGTGGAATAAGTTCAAGCTGTTCGGATTAGTTTTGGCCTTTTGGATTGCCCACTACTATCGGTATAATTTATGCATGCCTCGTGAAAGCTTCGGTTGTTGGTAAAGGTAAACAATGTGGTCAATGTCTAGTCTTTTAAAAGGTCGTAAAGGAAGCTTAAGTGATTACAGCGTTAGTAAACTGCACAGCAGAGTATTCTGAAAACTTAAATCGGGAAGTTGGAAATTGTTTTTCTGTGATATAATGAACAAAACCAAACGTACATACTATGATACTAAATAAATTAATATAAAATGAGCCAAATTGATACGCTGTTTCAATTGTGAATTATGATGATTTGTACAAAAACGTGACTTCAGGATCTACAAATTATTTTGATCTGAATATAGTTCAGTGGAAATTGCATCAACTTCTACAGAGATGCATGAAATTTTACAAGCAAAGTTTCAACCAATTTCATTTAGTCCTTTGGGCCACATCCAGCGTAAAAGTGGTCCCAAAATCCGTATTTATTCTCACACCAAAAAATAATGAAATTTAAACGACATGTAAATTAATACGAATGTAAACATACAAAGATTGAATCAAAATTTTGATTGAAAATTACGTTAAAATCAATGCACTCAATTGGAGCATCAAAAAGTGTACAATTTTACACTTTCATTCGTGTAATATTACATGTCACACATTTTTCAGCAATATTCGAGTAAAAATACATTGAAGTGCATTTGTTTTCCGTTTAAAGAAACTGTAATTTTCAATCCACGTGTAAAATTATAATAAAATTCGTTGAAGAAAGCACAACAAGTCGTGTGTATTTGTGGTGGAACCTTATTTTACATTTATATTCATGCTCCAAATATGTGCATGAAAATAAACTTAAAATTACAAAATATTTTTTTCTGTGCTGGAACTTACCACTTGCAAATCTGCTTGTTTTAATTTAATTCACTTTTTACATAATGGAATCAGTCCGTCTCCAAGTTTTCGCAAAGATATTTGCAAGTGGTAAACTGCCTATGATCGCAAATCAATCCAATAAAGATAGGAAATCCCATAGAAAATCGGATAAATATGCGACCATGGCCAGTAAATTCCAAATTAATCATGGTATTTGGGAGAGACTTCGTCTCATCAGAATCCGACATTAACTTAGTGACAGGACTATGCTAGCGCCGAATTGACGCTAGCTCCAAAAAATGGAGACACAATTTATGTTTCTGAGCAAATCCCTAGTCAAGCGTGATGTTCCGCACGAAAAGAAGTTCATTTTAAGCCAATGTAAACTAATTGGTTTGGCAAGCTTAGCTTAGTTATTCACTAAGGAGAAGCATGCATTCCACTTAGGATAAACATAGCATAGGATATTCCAGTCGTAATACGATTTTTTTTTTAAATTTTGAGACGACTGAGTTCCCGAATTACTGAATGCAAATCGTCACAGTCCATCTATTGAGTGTTCCTCGAATACCGAAAAGAGGGATTCCATGAGAAACCGGCAGTTCGCAAAATATGACCATCGTCGATGCGAACGAAACTTTACATTTGTGTTCGGTTTATGAATCTCCATGATTTTCTCTGGTAATTGCAGTATTCTAATACAAGGGCAATTTTTCAAAAGGGCGTAGACGTTTCTACGAGCAATAATTTCAATTTTTTTACACTATTTTATAAATTCATCGACAAAATTTGATCAATCTTCGGTACAATGCAGTAGCCATCTGTTTTAAATACCACTTGATTTGCGTTGGTGTTGGTGTGAAGCATTCATGCAAATACAGCTTAGACTTACGGAAGTCGTCGTCATCCGGTTCCACCACACTCGTAATACTGTGAAGATAACATTTAATACTTTAGCCATGGTGGAAAGTTTTGCTATGAAAAACAACATGCACTACGTCGTTGAGCATGACAATGTTAGAATCAAGGTACCCGTTTATATAGACGATGATAAGATTGATGTACCTCTGCACGATCTATCCCTGCGTACTTACAATAAGTTACGAAGAAGTGGAATCCGTTATGTTTGAAAACTGGAGAATTTTTTTCTCAGGTATTCCCAACGGCATTCGTGTCGTAAAAATGCGAGTGACGAAACTTATTCCTTCTTAGCTGAACTTTAAATTCGAAATAGAAGGCGTTACCAAATCTCAAATCACGCGGTGAACATATGAAGGACAGACCCGTACGTGCCAGTTCTGTAACAAGAAGACGCACTTCTGAAAGCCATGTACAAAACCTCTAACGAAACAACATTAGCTGCAAGCAAACGCAACATACGGCTATCATCAACTAAATCACAAAGAACTGGAGGTGCTGCTGAATTTTGGAACAACAGAATCTACGCACAGCGTGTACGACCATTGTGATGCGCCTACTACTTCCAAATTAACTGCCCATAAAACCATGAAAAAAAATTACAAAAACATGGATACACGATCGTGACCCGATTTTTAAACGAAGTAACAGGTACAAGTACGAAGTACCCAAGATTCGATGAAAATATAATTGGGGTACTATTTTGGCACTATTAGGGAGTGCGCCTCATTATTGCATGAATTACTCGGCCTACAAATTAAGTTGCGAGAAAAAGTATTGTCTAAGCTAATTTTAGCTTGCTGAGCGCGAACACAATATTTATTATTTTTTCAAAGAAGCGAGATTTTTTAAAAAGACGTTTTTTGTCTTTTAGTTATTGATCAATATCTCGTGAGAAAATCATCCTTTCAATACAACCAATAAAATAATATTAGTATTCCCTTCCCATAAATATATAATATGTGACGACCTAAGTCGAAATGAATTTTTTTTTTGAAAAATTGACGAAAATTATTCTTGTTTAACTTTGGTCGCTTGAAACCTTAATGAATTTATATTGATATACACATACTGCACATTTTTGTAAAAGACAGATCATTACCTTTCGAACTGAAAGTCCGTGACGTCGATCGAATGTTTATACGAGATATTGACAAATAACAGCAAAGAGTATCCAAAACACGTTTTTCAAAAGAATCTCGAAAACGCTTTCTTTACAGAAAAAATAATCCAAATAGTTTTTCGTGTTTCGTGACGCCAAGTTGATTTAGAGAACATATTTGTTCTTAGCCTAACGTAATTACCCCAAAATTTGTAAACTAGTGCAATCGATGGAATACGTATAAATCGGCAACGACATCTTTGCTTCGCTCTTAAGAATCATTATAATAACTTAAATGGTTTGAAAGTGATAAAATGTTCATGTTTGAGCGACCTGAAAACTCGAATCTAGTGCCCTAATTATCTTCCTACCATTTGAGCAAATGCGTTGAACAAAGACGCTGCTCTAACCCATGGCTTCAAATGGGTATGGTGAGAATAGAAACATTACCATAAATTATATTTATTTATTTATTTTTATTTGGGCATTGTAAATATTAGAATTCACGGTTCAGTTAAGCTAACGCATGGAGTCGTGTCATTTATGCGCAATAGTCTTAATGCTTATACCGTTAATCATTATATATCTTAACGATGAGCACAGATGTCGGTTGCTAAGCATTGCGTGTATCCAGTTATGCTAAATAGAGGTACTCTATGACCTTGTGCTGCCTCCAAAATGTATTCGAATGACACGTAGTCAAAAGCCCTTTCAATGTCAATAAAAACTCCCAAGCTTGATTGTTTTTGCAAAAAAGGGCGGCAGTAGACTTCCTTTTTAGGAACGTGTCCACTGAAAAACAGACAGAGAAAGAATGACCGAAATGGTGAGAATGAAGAAGCGATGAAAATTCACCTTTTTATTGGAAACACTGAGAAAAAATACGTTTTCAAGCAGGAATCGAACCTACGATCTTCCAGTCTCTAGTTGGGTGCGTTAACCACTCCGCTATCGAAGAACTGTGATGATGCCATCACCTATTTCCGATAGTGTTGTGATCACCGCCACAGCCTCAAACACCTACTAATTGACCCATCGACCCCCAATATCTTCTATAAGCAGATCGTTACCTCTCCCTCTCCTCGATAGAGTTAAATCTCTCTATCTATTTTTAGGTGCAGTGGACTGCGCTCAGGCTTGAGATATTATTATCATTGTTTGCCTCCTTAGTTGGCTCAGTCGCCGCCAGACTTTGGCAGTTGGTAGAGCTGTGGAGGAGCATGTTGAAGTCTGGCAGCGACTGAGCTGGCTAAGGAGGCACACAGTGATGATAATATCTCAAGCCTGAGCACTGTCGGGAGTATGTGATGGCATGATCACAGTTCCTCGATGACGGTGTGGTTAATGCACCCAACTACAGACTGAAAGATCGCCGGTTCGATTCCTGCTTGAGGAAATATCTTTTCTCAGTGTTTCCAATAAAAAAGTGAATTTTCACCGTTTCTTCATTCTCACCGTTCCGGTCATTCTTTCTGTGTCTGTTTTCCAGTGGACACGTTCCTAAAAATTCTTGATAAAAGAAAAAAAACAAGACTCACGTCAAAACAAGGAATACATCGACTTCCCTAGTTAATATGCATGTTGCATTGTAAGAATCGAGCCAACATACCGAATGTAGTGGTCAATTAAACTTGTTATTGATTTGAGGAAGAAGGAAGTCAGTAACGCAGTCAAGACTGTAGTGGCAAGATTACAAGAAAAAAGATTTTTCAAAATATGCTTGAAGGGTTCATATCCTCTTTGAGATAGAACTGGAATGATTCCACCTTTTCCTGGGAACTACTTATACGGAGCAAAACTTTCAATAGTCCATTTGATCGAATCGGTTGTCACAATTCTACGAGCAAGTACACAAATATTTGAGCTACCTGAAGAGAACTCACGAACAGTCGTCAGTGATGGCTCCGTACTGCCTAGAAAGTGTGTTATGAAGATGATTGAGTACTACTAAATCATCAGACGAATCACTAGCAGATCTAAACAAACTGACATGAAAGTCTTTCTATTTCGAATGTAACTTATTTATTCTACTAGTCTCGTTAAGACTCGAGACTTTGAGCTTTAATTGTTGGTGATACCCGTCAAATCCAATCGCCAAGTCCTCTTCGTAGAGGTCCCAGTTCATAGATTTGGTACTACGATAAGTGCCGATAGCTAGTGAGACGTTCAAATGATCAAAGATGATGTACTTGTGATTAGATAACGACGGTTGGAGCTCGTTGGATACGAGCCAGTTTGCCAACTCATGCGTAATACTGTCAGAGCAGAAAGTTATATCTAACAACTCTTCCCTGTCAGACCGTGCAAATGTTGGGCGATTTTCTACGTTGAGTATATACAGATTTATAGTGCTTATGTATTCCATCAATTCAGTGCCTCTCAAATTGATATCTGACCTATTCAAAATTGTACAATGGGCATTTGCATCTCTGCCGATTTTTAGCACAGTATGATACAACCCTTTCATCAAAAGGTGATGGTTCATTATGCGGCAAATATGCCGAACAATAAACTTATCTCCTATTTATATGATCAACATTCATTTGGACTGGGACAGCACAAATATCGCGAGTTGAGAGGTCGGATATAAGATATGCGTCAAAAGCACTATTCGCAAATATACATGCACGAGGCAATTCACCTGGATTCGTCAAGCCATTTCTGTTGAAAGCTACGAGGCCCATGTTGTTTGTGGACGTTTGTAAACAGCTATAACTTTTGATTGAGGCAAGATTTGCTCGCAAAAACAAGTAAGGGATCATCCATAAATGACGTAGCATTGTATGGGGGAGAGGGGAGTTTTGTATTTTGTGATGATGTGTGACGACAGGGGGGTAGGGGGTCATGTCATCCTACGTAGCTTTTTTAAAGGGGAATAACTAACATCGTTTATTTTTTTTAATTTTGCGGTGACAAGGGGGACTACGTAATTACCAGGGGGTATTTAGAGGTTTGTGACGAAATGCTACGATGGGGGAGGGGGGTGTTAAAAATCACTCAAAAATGCTACGTCATTTATGGATCATCCCTAAGGTTAATAAATGTGACTATTGTCTTTCATTTGAGCATTAACAGTTGCAAGGATCAGCTCTATAACTGAAGTTATTGCAATTAAATCAGACTAATTCCGCTGGAGCAGTGCTGCCAGGGACAGTTTACGTTGACGACGGAAAATTAATGTTTCATATGTCCGCAATGGCGAAATATTTTTGAAAACTGATAAAACTTATCAATTTAGTCTGTCTTTCGCTGCGATTTCCATGCAATTGGACTATTGTAAATATTCTACGAGAATGGTATTGAGCATTGGAAGGTAAAAATTGAGCAGCTTCTAGCACTGCAAGGGAAGCACCTATCTTTATGAAAAAAGGCTTTTCGTGTTTCTTGATCTCACCATTTTCAAGGAAAAATTGCTTTGAAACCCTACATGCACTAGAAAAAAGTTGGGCATGAAAGGTTTAAGTATCTTTCCAAACATAGAAGTTTCCTTTATGAAAATACGGTTCTTGAACCAAAGCTATGGGAGCCTTTTCATCCTGCACAAGGCGAGATAGATTCATAGTTGCTGTACGTTGTATTCTGAATACCATGGTCGATCAGAGCACTACATATTTCATCACCAGCACGTATCGTACAGCCACTAAGCGATACCAAACAAGTTGGCTTATAATCGCCTATTGCAAACCCCGAAATGGGAATTAATTAATGTCAAATTGTCCTCTGTATCAGAGATTCGCTTAACACAGCAAGGGTCAGACCTAAGACACCGCCTGGCACATGTTAGCCCTGTCAGCCATTCAGTCCTCGGCACGTAGAAACACCTTGACTTTAGGGATGTAACATGTATATTCGTTGAATGAATAATACTGAAATTTAATATTCTTTCTTTCATGAGCTGTTCTTCAAGACAAATATTTTCTTAGTAGACAATTGCAGCATGCAGGTATGTAATAACTAATCTTAGCAAATGTGTGTTACCCATATCTAAAAATAAATAAGATTTTAAACAAGAGTCTTGAGCCTATTTTAGTTATGCTATTCATTTGAGCCTGTTGCTTTGACTTAAATGATACTATAAAGGGAGTGTGGACATTCGTTCGAAGTTTCGCTTCGTTTTTATACGTGAGTTTACGTTTAAATTCCGTAATCGTTTCGCAATAAAAAAAAAAGAGCATTATGTTATAAAATTTGGGGAAAATTTGCTTGAGTGGAAGGTGCAGAATGCTGTAATTTATGGTGGAGGTAAAATAACTGGGTTTGTTTTCTCTGGTAAGAAACCTTATTTGAATGGATGCCATAATGACAGTTACGTAAATATTATTAGTGAAAATCTAGAGGAATCGCTACTAACAATCTTTCTCGGTTGTCACAATGCAGTAGCTAGAACAAAATCCATAGTGAATATGTTTGTGACGTGTGTCCTGTCGCTTCGTGTGCGTACAGCTTTATTCTTTAAACAAAATTGAACTATGTTTGGTTTGCAACATTTTTATTTATATTATAGTATTGTCAAATAATATCTTTATTTCATTATGAAACGCGCCGAAATAGATGATTCTAAATATACTAAAATAATATTTTTCTTGGTTTCGATCATATTTCCAAAAATACAAATTAATCCTACTTTGAAAACAGTTCATTCTGTTCGTGTCATTGTCTGCATAATTGCCCCATGTTCAATTGAATTCCCTATATACATGGGAAAATTATGTGTGGAACGACATTAAAGTCTTAATTCCAATTTGAATACAAATTCATTTTTGAGCTACAATTGTGAACTCCATATATGCAAATATTAAATTGCTAAAATTTTGGTTGCGACCTTTCATTTATTCGGCCTTTTACCTTTCGACTTTTTGTACTTCGACCTTTTGTCTTACGACTTTTTGTCCTTTCTGCCTTTTGTATTTTAGACCATTTGTCTTTTGATCATCTGTCTTTCGACAATTTGTCGTTCAACAATTTGTAATAGATTCAAATTTTCATTATTGGTGTAATAAAATACTTTTGAGTGACGTCACGAATGAACTCGAGGCATCAGTGTTGACAGTTCGCTAGTATTGTTTACATGGACTTAGCGAAATGGTGAACAGTACTAGTGGACTGTCAACATATTGAGGGTAACGGTGTCTAAAAAGAACTATATTGCTACTATGCTGTCGATTAGTAGTTTCTAAATCGAAAGGTAGTAAATTAATAAAAATTTATAAAGCAATAAGGAAAATAAACAATAAATAACAGTACTCAAAGAGTTCCAGCAATGAAGGAATTTCGCGACGCTAATAAATTTTCAAATTTATGAGGGATGGAAAATAATATTTATATGCCTAAATTGCTGCAGCAGACGCGAACCTGAATTGAGTAATCGTTCATTAGTATGCGACTGACATATATTTTTTTCAATTTCTGGCAAGTTAATCACTTTACTCTTCTTCAGCACTTTGTTATACTTCATTAAACGACTGTGGGAGGCGAGAAGTGTAAAATAATGGTTTTATCATTTCTTAACACCCTCACTAGTAAGCAATACTTTGTACCCGAAAGACTGCTGCAACCGGCCCTGATGGGATCAGCGCATCTGGCTGGGTTGAGGATGACACTTTTCCGAAGCACATTGCTGGGTTTTATGATGGTGCTCCTGACGTACCAACTGCCACCCATTGGTCGCATCTGCTTCTAGATAAACTTTCCTTGTAACATCGTTTCTGCTAAATCGGATTATCAACTGGGCGAGATTATCTTCCGATTAGAATACAGATGAATAGAAAAAGTCGAGAACACGTTTGTTGGGCAATCTGTTCGTCTATTATTATTATTATTATTATTATTATCATTATCATCATTATTAGCGTAGCCGATTTATGACACTCATTAGCAGTATGGCATTCATCGAGCAGAATTTTGAATAACCCAGAGCACGCAACCGTATTACGTGTGAAAAGTTAATGCAGCTGCCACCTGTTACATAAAAGTAAAGGAAAAATTGTGATGCCATCCGAGTACCAGACATCTAACGCACTCGGGCAGGAAAACTGAAAAGCAATTTCCTAAATTGAATCGAACACTGCATGAGTGAATACTTCAAAGTATGTAAACCGTCAAGCTCACTTCGACAGTTGGCGTGATGAAAAGAAAATTGAATGGAATGGTCAAGGGTCGTTGGAGGTTTTTCATACAGGACGAGGAGTGGGGAGAGAAAAAAAATATTCGAAGAAATGCCCTCCATTAGCTATCAGCTCAGGAAAATCAGCATAGCGAGTGGTGGGTTCGGGTGCCACACTACTCGCCATGAATTATTCAAACGTACTACGGGTTTGTTTCCGGTTCGGTTGTTTCGCTTTAGAAGGCTGTGAATATCTGACCGACTTTTTTCAACATTTATTTTCTGTCTACATTGAAGTAACAGAGCAATGGTGTGGAAATCGAAATTGGGCGGCAAAGGTCAGCGAGGCAATATTGCGAACAGAAAGGATGAGCATGGTTAGTGTGAAGCGTTGGAGGGTATAATTTTTGCTGAGTTGCAGGATTGGTGCAGTATTCAAATGTTTATCTCTCGTTCGTACGTTGCAAGATTTCCAAAAAGGCAACGCTGGAGAGTTTATGCTTCAGAGGATTAATAAGCGACCGAAAATAAAAGTCGCAAGAACAAAATATGCTTCGTAAAACCCACCTAATATGTATTAGAATTTAAAAATCGGATATGAACTAAAATAGAAAAATCAGACTAGGGCTTTAGTATAAAAACTGAAAAAAATGTTTTAATTGACCTTTTAATTCTGGATATTACGATATGCGGATTCCCCTGCTAATGAATTATTTATTTTTAACCGAATTAGTTATGGAATTTGGGTTCGACTTCGTTTCATCAGAATGCGACACTAACTAAGTTACAGGGCTAAGCTAGCGCCGGATTGACGCTAGATCGAAAAACACGATTTGCGTTTCTGAGCGAACCCCTAGTCCTGCGTGATGTCTTGCACGAAAAGGAACTCATTTCAAGCTAATGAGAGCTAGTGAAATCGAAACATTTGGTTTGGCTTTGCAAGGTAATGCAAGATGCACTGTGCTATATTTCTTCTTAGTGGAGAAAATTCAAGTGAAAAGAATTTTTTCTTCACTAAGGACATCACGCATCGCGTGTTTTCGTTTTTTGGAGCTAACGTCAATTAACCGTTAGTCCTGTCACTAAGCTAGTATCAGATTGTGATGAGACGAAGTCAACTTTTTCGGGTGAGAACTTCTTTGAAGTTCTTATGCTGAAGTATTCCAGACCTACTTTTGCGCTTGAAGTTTGCATACGATTTTTGAATTCTAATACATTTTATGCGGGTTTTACGAAGCATGTTTTTTTCAACTTTTATTTTCGCACAAATGACGTACGTGCGAGAAATTGTACTTTCAAATCATGATTTTATTGATCAGATTTTGTATATTTAACAAGCATGCTTAACCCTTTCATGCCCAACTTTTTTCTAATTCATGTAGGGTTTTAAATCTATTTTACCTTATAAACGGTGAGATCAAGAAAAGATATGCGCTGCCCTCGCAGTGCTAGAAGCTGCTCAATTTTTACCTTGCAATGTTCAATACAATTCTTCTAGAATATTTACAATAGTCCAATTTTGTGGAATACGTAACCACAGATAGTCTAAATTGATAAGTTTATTCAATTTTCCATAATATTGCAACATAACGAAGATACGAGTATATAAAAAAATCATTTTCCGTCATCAACGTAAACTGTCCAAGGCAGCACTGCTCCATCGGAATCCAATTCAATTAATTGCAATAACTTCATTTCTAGAGCTGATCCTTGTAACTGTTAATACTCAAATGAATGACAATAGTCACATTAATTAACCTTACTTGTTTTTGGGAGCAAATATCGACGCAATCAAAAGTTATAGCTGTTTAAAAACGTTCTTGTCTACAAAAAACATGGGCATGAAGGGGTTAATAGGTCACTTGCTTCTCGCATTCATTATCTCAAATTTTGGCGTAGATTTTTTTCTAATACCGGACCTTCTTTGATTCCTTTGATACTCTATTATCAACAATAAATCAACACGGCATTTTCCGGTTGCTAATTTGGATTCTCTCTTCTGCCACATCTCGAGCACTGAACTCAAAATAATGATGTACCAAATCGGTGTACGCCCTTTTAAAGATGAAGGTTAAATAGCAAACCGAAAACAGATGTGACACCTCAAACTAATTACGTCGGCACACAGCCAATGATGGGAACTAATCAGAACTTTGGTTATGAAACATTCTAAAAAAGTCATGTTTTCCGTTATTTTCAGTTCGTTGTATATAATACAACAGCGGTTCACAACCTTTTTCGTATCACGATCGTCAATCCTTCAGCATTAGTAATAGGCATTTTGAGAAAAAAAATCGATTTTGCGATATCGATTTTTTCAAATGAACAAAATCGATCTTGTCAAACATCGAACCGCCAAAGATCGGATGGAAAATAGCATCGTTTCCAAAGGGAATTAGAATAAAAATCGATTTTATCAGATCGATTTTTTTAATTAAAAAATCGATGTTGTCAAATATCGAATTGAAAAATTCGAATGAAAATAATCGATTTTTGAGGTAGAAGAATGGTTTTAAAAAAAATCCATTGGCATCGCCCATTCATAGTTAGCATAACTTGGCCGTGATTTACATTACGTGAAAGTAAAAGAATGGTACAAAGTTACTGCGGGCAAGAGGGTCTTGTGCATGCAGTTTGCTGCTGCGTGTTGAGAACCTTTTTCTTGGGGTTGATGCATAAGCTGTGTTGTTCACCACAACTTAGGAGTCAGCACATTTACCGTCTCTCGCGTTATCGTTCAGGTCTGTGTCTTGATCGGTACAGTTTTCATGGTTTACAAAGTCCGAAGTTCTTAATTGTTTCGTGCGCTTGGGTTGCTGTTGTAAATCAGTCTTTATCGGTATTTATTACGCTGGCTGTTGATGTGGAGATACTAGACCAATCGTTGTAATTTCGTTGTTGGTACAGAAAGTTAGTTTGAATATACAAAGTGCATCAGCAATTGATTGCCCAATTTATTGTGTTTTATCAACATCTGTTGAAATCTGTTTTTGGTATTGGTTGTAGTAGGTTGATTTTTCTTAGTATCTCCGGAGCACTTTTTTCCGTAATATGCCATCTGGGTTCGTAAGAATCTGATCAGGGTAGATGAACAGTGTTATTTGCAACCGCATTTTAACAACACCACGTTGGAAATTCCACTGAAATTTTTTCTTAAGTATCGTTTGTAACGTATTCTACTTCTCCGTGTTTTGACATAAATCATTCAATGTGTTCTGGAGTAATTCGCGGCATTATGTCGGGTAGGCGCTGTTATCGTCATCCATAGAGCCAGGATCTTGGTTTTAACGTTGTCATATTCGACACCGTGTTGCATGTTGTTCTTCGCAATGAATTTTTCTGCATGGGCTGTCCTTATATAGGAAGGTCCTAGCATGCGTCAAAACGAAAACTGCCTTTGTGCTCGTATGTGTGACAATTTCTAAGGGCGAATGGTAGCGTCTACGTCATCAATACCACGTTTTATAGGCTGTCTCTGTTCACTAACACTAGCAGTTTTGACGCATGCTAGGACCTTGTTTAGAGGGACTTTGGCATGGGCTAAAGTTTTAAACGTTATCTATACAGAGTTTCTCATCTGGTGTAACTGTATATATGTCACTTTCTTGAGACTATTTTCTGTTTTCATTTCTAGTAACAGTTCAACGTCGTGTACTGTAGGCTGTAGGTCAAAGAATATTTTGGTGAAAGTCAAACGAAATCGTATTTTCCCGCTTTACAGGAACTACTATTTTCTGCGGCTGGTTCATTTCAGTGCGCCGCCGGAGGTAACGATATAACACTGTTTGTGAAAATCGATTTTGTTTGCTATCAGTATAAAAATTTCTGTTTGTGTTGTGAAAAAAACTTTAAATTTCAATATCCGAACTATCCAGCTTCGCGGACCCCAGAGACCTTTTCATGCCCCCTAGGAGTTGAGAATCACTTTACTACCTCAGGTTGAGAATCACTTTAGTACAAGATCGTTTAAATTATTTTCGGCGACGACGGGAGTTAAAACCGTTGAGTTCATAATGCCACCTTGCGAATCGATCAAATTGTTCATCAAAGAGTAAAATTGTGCGGTAACGATAGGTTAGAGTTTGTAACTCGGTCACGTCTACCTGTGTGGGCCAAGTTTGTCTGCCAGATACTGATGAGACTAAGTCGAATTTAGGCCTTTCCAAAATACAACAATAGTCGAAAACATCTTACAATTGTTGTGCAAATAGAAGAGTTCCTTTTAAATCAAAGCAAAAATGGTATATTTTTTAAATAAAAAAAACAAGAAAAAACTTAACAGAAATAGTTTAAAAAATGCCATTTTATGATGTGCATTGTTTTAATAACAATTAATAAAAAACTAAAAGAACAAGCTCATTGATTGACTGCTTTCTTTCCGATGAGTTTTTTCAGTGTGTGTACACTGCCCCGAAAATCTAGGGAAAAAGCAAAGAGCCCGCAATATTGTCAAGCACCTGTCCATACAGAATGCCGCCCTTAGGTCGGGTTGGATTGTATTTCAATGGAGGAGGAGGAACCTTTTTTCAATTTTCCGTTGGCCTCTATGCACACTGAGTGCCTATCACCGGCCCAGAAAGGTGACTCCACCACCTGGATCCTAGATATCGGCCCATCAACACTTGGACCGGGGCTAACGAACTTTCTTCACTTCCGAAGAAAGACGAAGCCACAGATTTTTCACCCCACAATATCTCAAAGAGGTCGGCTGGTTTTCTGCTCATACTTACTTATGTGAGAAGTGGTCACGCTTATCACTCAACCTCAGAGTCCCAGAAACACCAATAGAACACTGAAAAAGGGTTAAGCGATCAAAAATCGGTCTACTAAAATTTGATGTATTTTTGGTCGCGCATTCAGAAAATTTGAACATCCCTCAGAGATTTTCTTCGGATTGAGTGCTTTTGGCAGGTCTCGCGTTCGATTAGAATGGCACTGACAGATAAATGGTAAACAAAAGGTGAGTCTTTATACCAGAGGGATTCAGCGTCCTTTACCAAAATCGCCACCTACATTTCAATCGGCGCAAATCCAGTTCAGTCCACCCGTGCTTTCGAAATACCTACCCAAGCACGTTGTAAGATACCTTAGCTTGAGCTTGTGTTTGTGCGACTACCCCTAGCTGCTACTCCTTTATTGATCTGGACTAGCTGAACTTGCACAGGGAATCAGTAGATAATTCGGCTTGGGAGTAGCGAAACATCTTTCAATGTGCAACTCCTGCTAATCCTAAAGTGTTTATTGATCAATACCGACGCCGGCCAGGCCCGAACGTAGATCGTGGAAGGAAAGGGGAGGAATGTTAGTTCGATACTTGCTTTTGCTAGAGGCCGTATATACTACTGCGCACTCCACAAGTATCCCGGGAGGAGGATATTTGTTATTAAGTATAGAAGTTGAATTCTACTTCTTCATGATCGAGGTGACTCCACTATCTGGACTAGACATTGATCCATCAACTCATGGACCGGGGACCAACGGCTTTACTTCCCTTTCGACGGAAGACGTGACCACAGATATTTTCACCTAAGAAAAATCTCAACGACCTCGGCTGGGATTGATCCCAGACCAACTGGAATGAGTGGCGGTTACGCTTACCACTCAACCACCGGCGCCGTCAAGTATGTTGTAGGACACGTTAGTGGTAAAAACGCATCTCATATATCTTAAATATGAAACGTGTGTGCCAATAGGCCCATTACTCTACGTACCCACAAATCGCCGAAGCATTTTGGCATGAGGATTCCAACCAAACACAAACAAGCATAAATATAACCCGTCATAGGCTCACAAGCAGCACACACACACACGTTACACCCTGTAATGTTGAACTCAAACCGCAGCCACCCTGCCAACCCACTTTGCAGATCGTGTGTACGTGACTAGAACCTGTTGCATCTCGATACTTGTTCGTGTATACAAGGATTCGGATCGAACAGAGTAGTGAAGAGCTTATGATAGACTCTGCATTCAACGAGGAGGCGGGTGCAAGTGGTACTGGCACCCGGAAGGTTCCTACCCGATTTGGCTGTGTGCGGGTTAATGCCACCGCTGCCGAAGTTAATGCAACCGCTGATGTAGTTTGTTTGGCATGTAAGCGACAAATGATTCAAACAGACATGCTGCACATTTATTTATAGCCTTTCGTTTTTAATTCAGCCACTTAGGTGCTTTCTATTGACGGCTCTGCTTGAAAAAGCAGCTTCATGAACGGTAATTTTCCCTTTTTTCGTGAACTTTGAAATTTTGCCAATTTTCAATATACTACTTTTATTGTACAAATAATAAATTATTATCAACATTTAAGTTAGACATTTCTGAATCAACTTGTGTACAAATGATTAAAATCTTTCTAGTAATAGTGGAGTTATAAATGTCCATTACATAGCTTCGTTATACAGGAGATATTTTAGATTTTGGAATGACACCCAGCCCCAGATAGTGGAGTAAGGCATTTTTAACGCAAAAAAATTGTTTTCTGTTCAAATGCTCAACAGTTTGTTTATAATTAGATTTTTTGAAAAAGGATGTATCGAGTACTAGGTAATTTAATGCGCTTTAAAATCCTTTTCGAATTTTTCATTTCCGATGAAAGTACGAGCGCCAATCCATGGTATCGCATTTCATCTATTTTTGGAATTGACAACTTCAAAGAGCCAGAGGGGAGTAGTGGATGCAGCTAAAAAAATTATTCAAGACCAAAGTGTGTTTTGCAATATACAAAATACCTCAATCCATTTAATCTCCCCGTTCTCGAGATTTTTTTGAAAATTGGTCAGAAAACAAAGTAAAAGTTCATATGCCCCTTTAAAGTCTTTAGGAACGTCTGATCCACGTAAGTTTTACACAACATTATTCATTAAGTTTAATTGCGCCGTAATGGACGATGAAACATGTGTCAAGGTGAACTTCCCAGGTCAAGAGTTTTACTATGCAAGAAAAAGGAAAAGGAAAGGAAAAAAACTCAAGATAAGCTTAGGTAGAAGAAGTTTACGAAAAAAATGCTTGGTTTGTTAAGCGATTTGTACATATGGTCTGGAAAGCGAAGTTTTCGTGACAACTGGCACTGCCAATTAAGATATTTCTGTCAAAGAATGTTGTAAGAGAGTATGTTTCTGTTGTTAAAAAAGCACAATTGTTCCGTGCTATTCAGGTCAGACCTAGCTTCCAGTTACTACGGCAAAACGGCTCAGTAATACCTTCGCAACCTGCAAATTGTACGTAAGAATAAAAACGCTCCCAACTTGCCAGAGTTATGCCCAATCAAAAGTTATTGGACAATCTTTAGGTGTAAGCTCAAAAAAACTCAGGAAATAGTTGGATATGAGAAACCATTCAAAGCAAATTGGTGTTCGATATCCAATAAAGTGGACACAGCTGCAGTAAAAAGTTGGAGGAAATTGTTTTTTTTAAATGATTTTCTAATTGTCCTACAAATATCTAATGAATAAAGGCGAACCACTTTTTTAAAATAGTACCCTGCAAAAACTCATCGAATCCCTTTTAAAAAGTTGGCCTAAGATCAAAACGACTTGATTGCCAATTTGATTATCGATAAAAAAAAATTGAATAATGATTCATGTTACTGAAACTGTAACGCTATAAAACTACAAATGTCGTTCAAACTATGAACTAAGTTCACGTGCCGTAGAAAAAAGAACGTTGTCTGGGCGTTACGGAGAGGACATCTGAACATAGTTGCAAAATACTCGCTTTTTGTTCACGGTCCTATTTTCGTATCGTGAAAACGCGACTCTATCAGATTACGTATCAAATTGTTGACAATTATGATAACACATTTTGTCCCTGTGCGATATAAAAAGTATCGGTTATGAGACCCAGTACCGTATCTAGGTACCGCAATTTTTATACCCGACATTGCCGACCATGTAGCATTGTAATTCAACAATGATTATATTCAATCCCTAATTTCACTCCAGCAAGCACCTCGAGCGAGAATAACATTAGAATATACAATTTATATAGAGCACCGTACTACAAGCAAGCTGTGTGCGGTGCGTATCGACGTTGTTTTTCACATGGATGTAGGGTAGAATGACAAAAAAGTCCCTTCCCTATTACTAACGTTATACTTCTTTGAAATGTTTTAGTTTAAGAAATTCAGATTCATAGACTGCAGCGATTCTCAACCTGTGGTCTAGAATCCGTAAAATAGTTTTTGGGGGTCCGCAAAAAAGAATATCTTTGTAAAAGGCTGAAAATAATATATTGATAGTATATAAAATCTATGTTAAACCTTAGGGTTCACAATAAACATCAATGATTTTAAAGGGGGTCCGTGATACGATAGAGGTTGAGAACCGCTAATGGAGACCGTGAAATTGACTGATAACATTATTATCTCGTGAACACGCTAATATGTAATTCAGAATTACGGTGGTATACTATTACAATCTAAACAATCTTTTGGCATCCAGCACACAGAAAAGAATCAGCAGTGCGGCCAAAATAAAAAATAATTGATAATATATTACAATGCAATTTCAGGTATAAGTAATCAATTATTTCAAGTTGTACGACTGATTGTTGATTGCAGAGATTTTATTTTCATCTGCAGATAAAATTCGGTTCGGGACAATGCAATGTTTGATGTGAAATTAGTCATTGCCATTGTTTAGCCTTTTGCGTGGTAATTTCCTGCAAGCACATTTCTGGGAGCTCTTCGCCTAACAACTGATGAGGTTCATTCATGTGTGTATTCCCTTGTAACAATTTAGGTTTTATAGTACTCCTGAAGCCTTCCTTAAAACTAAGATTGCACTTGTAGTGTACTATAAAACTAGAAATGCTACTTGGGTCGTTTATGTTTGTTATGATTGGGTGAAAAAAGTCGAATGATCTGTTGCGATGGGGTCCATGATCTGGACACCTAGTTGGAAATTTTTCAATGCAATAGAATATAAAGCATTGCGTTTCAATAAGCGGTTAATAAAATAGAGACATTTCTGCTAAATATACTTTATTCTTTACAAAATTATAGATGAAATGAAGCTATATTTCATTTTAAAGGTGTTCAAAAATAGTGCGGCCCTCTCCCCAATAGGGCCAAAACAGCCAATTACCGAATACTGCATATCAGGAAGACTGGCAACTCTAATCAGAATCTGGAGACAGTAACAGCAACGCCCCTTGCGGGTAAACGTGGTACATTCCATAGTGAAGCACACACACATATATCCTTTTTCATTAAGCTTCCTACCTTCATACAATAGAGGTTCTGTAATCTCTGTCGCTTCTCGTTTGTATGGGGGAAGTAAAGAGATATCAGTCTTCTCAATGTAATCTTCGCAATTACCCTACATAGCATAACGTTTCGAAACCAATTTTCGAATTAAAACCAATTCAAGTTCGAAACACTTAGGTTTCCAATCTAATTTCGGGCTTTTACTCGGGTTCAAATTTTTTTTTTATATAGGGTGATGAGCCCATTTTCGCCATGTTTCTATTATCACCCTACCCATTTGAAGCCGTTGGTTAGAGCAGTGTCTGCCATCTTTGTTCAACGCATTGAGTCAAATGGTAGCGCAACAATAGGGGCTTTCGATTCGAGTTTTCGTTGAGCTCAAACACGAGAATTTCACTGTTTTCAGCGCTTTTGTGTTATTATATTGGTTCTTAACAACGAAGCAAAGCTATTGATGTGAATTTTCACGCATTCCATTGATTGTAGGCCGAGAAATTAATAAATTAGTGAGGCACCCTGCTTAGTATGGTGAAAATAGGCACTTTACCCTATGTTACTGTCGAAAATGACAATGTAAGAAGTTTGGAATCCACGACTTAACAGTAGAGCTTAGTGTCAAACATTTTTTGAGGGGTGCGTATTCTATAATGCTACCCTACGTGCCAGTATCAGGAATTATATCTATGAATAGGTACGCTATTTTGTATACATACGTAATTTACGACTATTATGCCGGAAATGCTTTATTGAGCCCTTTATTTTACAACAAAGGTTTCATTGTTTCCGTTATGAATATGATTGCAAAATGAATATCGCATTTGTAAAATTCGAATTACTACCATGTTGCAGTTACATTTACGATAACTGATTCGACATTTAAAATGCTAGTAATGGTTATAAATGTATTAGTCTAAGATTGAAACACTTCTCAAGTACCTCACTATAAAACTTTTCAAGTTTAAGACGCCAAAGCTCACAGACCTTATCGCTTATCACATCATTAAGATACATCGTTTGTGTTGGCAGATCCGCACCTTACCCTTTACTCCAATTCCACAACACGTATACCGTAAACCGGGGTGACATTGATCACTTTTCGAAGTAATCGTTACATATTTTTAGACGCAACACATTTTTTTCAAGTTTAATATTTTTAAACCAAGTACTGATGTATGGAGAACAATATTGGATGGTTTTACCTAAAATTGTCCGCTTACAGCTATTTATTTTCAAAAATGATTTCAAGTTGAAGTCCGTTTTCGTGTTCCGGGGTGACTTTGCTAACCTGCATGTTCACCCACATTAAGTTTTTGATGCCAATGTTTTCCATTCAAATGTTTGTTTAAACTAATTTTGAAAAGATACTCATTGTTAAATAGATGTTACTTGGTATTGGACGAAGTGTTTCAATATACTGTGAAATTTTAGGGATCAAAATTCGTATAATTTATGTTCAACTAGAATAAAAGGTTCTGAAAGCCTTTAAAACTGCTAAAATTGTTTTGTTTCAGTGTTTTATCAATGTACAAAAAGTTTCATCCATTTTAACACGTTGGAATATTGAACAATAAAAAAAATATTGCGAATTTTAGCTTAAAATAATTTGCAATAATTGCCAACTAGTTTCACAAAAAATGTATTAAAAATAAACAAACTCTTAAACCTAAATTTAGCATATCCCAATCTAAAGGAAAATAAAAACTCGCTTGTAATGTATTACTCTTGCTCAAATCTGAGATTTATTTGTTTTATAAAAAATAGACACTTTACGAAGCTTCGTAAAAATCAGGTAAAGTCAAATTTCGGTTTTTTTGAAGTTTTTGTACCCAAAAACCGAACAATATTCTTAAAAAAGTATAACAAATCAGTATTTCATAAGTTTAGAGTAAAAATCATTTCAAATTAATATGATTCGGTAGACTATTCTGGTTTGATAAGCGATCACAAAAAAAGTTTCGTGATCAAAGTCACCCCGATGATCAAAGTCACCCCGGTTTACGGTACGTTTTCGCATATATGTATGCACACATTGTATGGCACTCATCCTTCTGATGGCGAACCTTTTGCTCTGTGCAAGCGCTAGTAGCGTCAAGCAAGACCCTCGTGTGAAAAGCTTCCCTTCCAATTCCAACTGTCAGCCAGCGCACAGTGCCCGCCCAGAGTGTAGGCAACCTGCCACACACAAAGACGCGTGAAATTGGCTTGATTCCCTTTCATTACGTATGTGGCCTTCTTCGAGCTTTTGTCTTTATCTTATCGTCACGCGGCAAATGGGCGCAATTTGACGCAAAGTCAGCACATTTAGATCGGGCTGATTGCGATTGTTTCACCATCGGGTTCGCCCGGGAATAACGTCTTTCTCAACTTAGAAGATTGGAAGTTGATGTTCAGTGTGAACTAATGGAAAGGCGCGTTAGAATGATATTGTTTGGTTGGGCGTTCGATCAATTTTGGCGTGACATAATAAATGGATGGCCCCCACAGAACAGATGGTGGACGGGTTTGGTTTTACGCAAGGATTGAAGACACCGTGTCCGGTTGAATGCGGAAGGAAGTTTATGTCAAGGGTACAAGATGTTCTTCATTTAGAGTAAGATTCCAACACTCCTGACAGTTGCACAGTTGCGAAAAGATCACGTAAAGTTGCAGTGCGAAAATGATTTATTGATAATTAATCTTTCAAGCAGTTTTTTTGGTATTTTGTATTTGTTTTGACTTCTATTGGTAAATTAAAACATATAGTGTCCAAATTTTCAAATATTTTTGTAACAACGATATTGAGCAGTCCAACAAGATTCGTGTTATTCGTATTAACTTGGATTCGCCTTAGACCTAGAACCTACACCGTGCTAAGAGACCAAACAACTTTGAAATAATTTAGGCGACATTTTCGTGGTATCGAACTCTTTCCTCGAGATTTTTTAATTCAAAAAATGTGCACCTGTCTTTTTTTTACTGTGTACTTTTAGTTTATGCATCTTCCTCATGTTATTTCCCTTTTGACCATTTGTGTCGATCTTGCATTTTATCCATAAGTGGACGACTTCAATCTCAATATATTACTACATTGTATTCACGTATATTGACAGCCTGTTCCTTAATTGATTGCGTTTCCAAACGCACGACTTACTAACATCTTCAACTGTGTAAGGACGCTATCATTCAGAGAATGGCTAATACCATTGAAACTAATTACGGTATAGTTCTCATTCAAAAATACCAACAAAATAACAAAATATATATTTTTCTAGTAAATTTGATGCCATATTGCTAATCACGCTTGTGGAGAAATTCTTTTTCTTTCCTCGTCGAATGAATGCATCCATGCTACAAGTTACACTTGACTGGAAACAAATTAATTAGAATTATCGATCCGTAGCACCGAAGCGTAATAGCGACGACTTCATGTGTTTTTATGGACAACTATTCACTGTCGTATGTAAGAAGCATCTAGAGCAGAGGAGGATAAGTCCTTCCTAATGAGTAGCATTTTTTGTTGAATATAATAAATTTGATCATAATATTAAAGACATCCGAGAAACAGGTAAGGTATGGTGGTCCGAAACCGATCCTCCGACATTTCTCAGTTCTCGTGTTGCCGTTAAATTCATCAGTGGTGGTTTTTGATAGCTTATACGTAACTAAAAATTTGGAGCTGTTGCGCCATACTCCTACGGTTTTCAACAATTTTTAGGTTTGACAAAGTTGATTTTGGAGCTGCACGGAACTTGCGTTAATAGTGATGTTTCGTCGTACAAAAAACCCAAAGTTAGGATGTTTAGATTCCTTAAGGACTAGACTTTCAAACGCAGTTTAAAATTTATATCACATTCATCCTTTTGTGTAAACGGCAAGCCTTTTATCAAAAAAGAAATCGTGGTGGTCCGAAACTGACCCCATCCAACGATTTCGCGCTTTTCATATTTTGCAGCCTGTTTTTGATAATTTATTTGTGTTTTATTAACCGACCAACAATGTCCAAGTATTCAAGAAAGAAAGAAATAAGAAGAATTCAATTTAGAAGAAGAATTTGTTTCAACAGACACATGAACAAACCAAAACAAAGCATTGCAATGCATTGTCATATTGGATGGGTAAAATAAGAGTGATAATATCAATATAAATATACAAATTTATCAATACAATATAAAATACATCAACAGTATTTTTACTGCAATTATATTATCGTTTTTTTCCTTATTGAAGTCAGGTAGTTAAAAGAAACAAAACAAAATTTCAACGAATTCAGTATTTTTTATTAAAAACGTAATGTTTATTATTAAAAAAAAAGTCAGTGAATATTGTAGAAAGCACCCTGGTCTGCTGTACGACGCAACTTAGTCGCGATGCTCTCACAAGAGCGCTAGACGGCACTGACGTCCATCTGCCGGATACAATTCCGGATCCTGGTGGTCAACTGCTTCGTACCCTTGGCCCGCCAATTATTTTTGTACACTAGGGCCCTGAGGGAGCCGAAAAAATCTGGCAATTTCAATATTCTGATACAAGAGCATTTTTTCAAAAGGCGTATACGTTTCTACGTGCAATAATTTCAATTTTTTTTGTTCGATTACACTATTTTATACAGTAAAACTATCTGAGAACAAAATACAGGTAATGAATACTTCTGCACGAAAAAAATGTTGCGTCATTTTTCACAAAAACAAAAATTTATGATAAAAATTCAAATTGCAAAAAAAACTTATTTTTCCTTTTTGTTTATATTTTGTCAACAAAAATCTAAAGAGAAAAGAAACATGTTGAATGTAATTTCATGATGGAGAAATTATCAACAAACAAGTTTTTCTAACAACAACTTTATACATGTTTTTAAATTTCATACTAATTGACATACAAAACTGTAATTTTATTACAGAATTTAATTCTAAGTATCATTTTAAATCAAAATGCATTTAACAAATATCGTCAAAAATGCGATAGTTTTCGAGATATTTGGAATTTTGCTCCAACAAAAACAATTAATTCATGTAATTATGTCCTTTTTAAAAGTTATTCGCGTTACCCCATCATAAATTGTCAAAAGTCTAATGTTTATCGTTTTACAGACATAAAAGAAGCTTTTTCAGTGTATTTGGATCATGGAGAAGCTTTTAATAAAAAAGTTTTCCTAACAACAACTTTTGACAAATTTTTATAATTCATACCATTTGCAGTCAAAAGCACAATTTTATTTTTGAATATGATTCTAAACGCCATTTTAAATCTAAATGCTCATAACAAAAAAATTCCTAAAATGTAGTAGTTCTCGAGATCTTTTAAATTTTGGTTTAACGACACAATTATTATGTTTTATTACGACCTTTTCAGAAGTTATTCGCGTTTCTCCATCGACAACATAATAATTGTGTTGGTAAAACAAAATGTAAAATATCTCGAGAACTATTTTTTTTGTTATGAACATTTTGATTTAAAATGGCGTTTAGAATCATATTCAAAAATAAAATTATACTTTTGACTGCAAATAGTATGAATTATAAAAATTTGTCAAAAGTTGTTGTTAGGAAAACTTTTTTATTAAAAGCTTCTCCATGATCCAAATACACTGAAAAAGCTTCTTTTATGTCTTTAAAACGATAAACATTAGACTTTTGACAATTTATGATGGGGTAACGCGAACAACCTTTAAAAAGGGCATAATTACATGAATTAATTGTTTTTGTTGGAACAAAATTCCATTCCAAAGCATTTTGGAAGATATTTGTTAAATGCATTTTGATTTAAAATGATACTTAGAATTATATTCTGTAACAAAATTAGTTTTATTTGCCAAATAGTATGAAATTTGAAAACATGTATAAAGGTATTGTTAGAAAAACTTAATAATAATAATTTCTCCATCACGAAAACACATTCAAAATATTTCCTTTCTCTTTAGATGTTTGTTGACAAAATATAAAAAATCCGAAAAAATGCCGTGTGGTGTCCGGCGGGATGAAATCTTTTTGCACTATTTCATCCAAGAATAGAACCTCTGGGAACTGCTCCCATGTCGTAAGAGGCGACTAACAACATGCTAGGAGTTCCTAGGTCGAGGTATTGCTCCGTACCGAAGACTTAACCTGGACGGAGCTTAAGGTTTTACATCATAACCTTTATCCATTCTGTATTTAGTGAATCACTGACATATAGTCACCTTTTCTGATTCGCTATTCTCGATTGTGTATCAACGTTTTAAGTTTGTATATTAGCCGTAAAGGATGAAATCTAATTCTACACTAAGTAACTGCATATATTAATATACCGGCTCCTCCACGCCAATGTTTAACTTTCAAAGCTTTGGTTTAAAAACCGTTAGAAAAAAGTAAACTTTCATGTAGGAAATTTATTGAATTGGCCTAAGATGGAGCTGTCGAATTGCACAAAAAGTTTTTTATGTTGCAAGCGATCTGTAGAGGTGTTAAATTAGGTTTTTTTTTTATTAAATCTGGATCCGTCTACCGACAAATCTATATTTACGAATACCTCCAAAAGTGACTTCTTGAGGTCTCATGAAGGCCTGACACTAGCTTTATAATACTTTTGCTTTCCTAAACAGTGATAAAAATCCCAACATTCCAGAACTTCACTTTGTCAGAAAATGTAGGGTCATCGAAAGTTCAAACTTCGTAAATTCGCACTCCTGGACCTTTCTTCAAAATCATCCAGTGCAGTACTCTACGTCATTTGTTCGAATTTGTGGTAGTCGGTATTTGCTACTACTGCTGTTCTCCCATCCATTCTTCTTCTGGATCACCGAGGGATCTCCTGTCGTAGTGTTTATTATATTTGTTACGCATAATAAACCTGTCGTTTGCAATTGGTATTTAACCCAGTTATGGGAACGTGTCTGCTAGGGAGAGTGGAGATGCCAACTTGTCATTAACATTTCGCAGTGAATTTTTTCACATTCATTTGGGATATCTTTTATACATTCGTACGCTTTCTTTGTACTGCAAACTTTGTAAATGATTATTGAAGTGTTAATAAGAAGCATTACTCTCGATGGCCGGCTGTTCGGAGTTCAAATTGTTCGTTTCGAATTCTCGGAAATTGATCGCGAACGACTTCGTACATATTGCTAAGATCATATAGAGTCTATAGATAAAAATATAAAAAATCAGAAAAAATTGTTTTTTTGTAATTTAAATTTTTATCATAAATTTTTGTTTTTGTGAAAAATGACAACATTTTTTTCAGAGTATATTTTTTTCGTGCAGAAGTATTCATTACCTGTTTACGCCCTTTTAAAAAATTACGCTTGAGTCAAAATAATCTTATTGACTGTGGAAAATGTTTAGTCTTCCATGCCGGTTGAACCTGTAAAGTTTGATCAGAATCTAAGATGGTCAGTCACGATTTTAGAGATTTTCGGACGGACCTTCGTGGAATTCCTTTTTTAAGAACGGCAGAAAAATGTTCTCAAGACACTCCTCCTGGTACACTTGTTGATTGATGGTCAGACCGCTCGGCTTGAACCACGGCTTTGTAATCCCTCTGTCCAATATGGCGATGCACAGCATAACTTATTTTTTTTTTTTCAAATTTATGCCTAAACTTATATTTTACTTTGGGGAGTGTGGCCGACTTGCCGCTGGAATAGTAGCTGTCATCCTGGAATGTAGGTCATCGAAAGCGGAAAGAACTTTCGTCGTCCAGCACGAACGACGTCCCGCGGTAATTCATCGCGGACCTGCGATTTCACGATCGCTGTCTGCTCGTCCGTGTACTCGGCAGACCGAGTCTTCTTCCGACAGATAATGTCCTCCATCTTGAGAGTTCGGTGAATCGAGGTATGGAGCAGTGATATTTTCGGCCGGCGTTCCGCTGGACGGCCGCTAGCGGCCTTCCGATCCACGCTCAGTGATGCCAAGATCCGGTAAACTGTACTCACGGGCACATTTTCGTCTACCGTACACTTTTTTCTACGATGACTACGCGTTTCGTAAAACCGTACAACACGCTCGCTTGCTGTTTCGACGCCATCTTCGATTGATCTGACAGCATCCGAGCGAAAATAAACATGCCACCAATTTCTAGGGAGTCCAGAGAGCAATTCTCTTGAAGAGAAAAAAAAACTTACGCTCTTTATTTTAATTACAGAAAGGTATTCATTTTTTATTGAACACCCGTTAGGCTTACCAGCACACAAATGAAATGTGTTATGGGAAAACTTACCCTTTTCTAACATCTGAACCATACCTTCAAAAAAGTACAAGATTCGCGGTCCGCGCGTGATCATTCAAGAACAGTGGCGTGTCCAAGGGGAGTTTAAATTAACTGGATTGAAGAAAATAGTTACTGAGGCCGACTAATATAATAACATTTTACAATAATAATTGTCTGTTAAATTTATCAATATATTCTGATTGTTTCAAGCATCACGGAGATTTTTGTAGAATTGTGGGAATGAGATCTTGTAATTGATCCCATAGTTGTCAAATCATATCAATAACATATAAAATACCTGCATGAAAAGACTCCAATGGACACGAATTCCGGCGTTTTGAAACTAATCACAACCGTCAAATTTCCAATAATGTAGAGCTAACTTTTGAAAGGATGTTCTGAATTATGGTCAAGTGATATTTTTCCAAATGGGAAGCGAATTTGGAATAGGGTGAATGCGCATTGAATTGCATAAATTTCAACATTTGCTAAAAATGATATTTTTAAGGATACGTAGAGTTGAGACGAAAACTTTAAACATGATTTATAACGAAAATAACACTTTCCAAAAGTATAAGGAAAAGTATTAGAAAATGGCGTTTTCGTTTGTCTCTAGCCGGTCAGAATTGATTTTATCAGCATTTGACTTTTGTTATATTATCAATGTTAAGAATATTTAAGGTCAAAATCACATCATTTCAAAACCTTCAACTTCAGATGTTTAATATTATTGAAAAATTTGGCCTAATATCCTTCTAGAAGTAGCAATGGTAAATTCAATTTCGAAACAAAATTATATTAGGCTATTTGTAAAAGAAACCCTTTAAAATAAGCTATTCTGATATACTGCCTATGATTGCATATCAGTCCCATAAAGATATGAAATCCCATAGAAAACGGGACAACACTGCAACCATGGGTAGTATAACTCTGTTATTTATAAACAATAAAATTCACATTGTGTCGAAGACATGAGTTTCTTTTTTTTGGCGGGCTAATAGGGCTGCAGCTTATAGCTTAGGGGATCTCGGTCCGTCCCGTGAGACAAAATTTGCAAAATCGGACGAATTAGCAACTGTCTGTCAAGTAAACACCGGCCCTCGGGAGGAGGACTAAATTTTGCGCCTGTTCATCTCGAGCTGTGTAACGTCAAGTCCTCTATTTTGTCTAGTACAATATATCAATCTCCTAACAACACGTGTTAAATCGTCAGTGATGCAATTAAAATTTCGCATTCTGTCTTGTTCCTGATCTCCTCTTGGGTCCCCTAGGTCTGAAGCGGATCAATCGACTATTAACTAGTTCAGAGAGCGCTGAGAACCGTAATGTCTACGAATATTAATTTTCCTGTAACTATGTATTCTGTCAGTTATTATTCCTGTGCTAGTGTGTATTATTGATTGTTTTATTTGATAATCAGACATAATTTAAGATTTTAATTGTTATATGTTATAACTGTTATAACTAAGTCACAGAGAACAGACATCCAGTTTCGAACAAACAAATACTTATTTTGTCATTTGAACAAATATTTGCTAGACCATGACGACCGCCCGCATATCCCATAATTATAATGATCACTTGGATATCAATTCAGTAAAACTCACGCACTAAACCGAATGACGACAGAACCACCTTTGGTGGTAACATCTCAACTGCCGTTGGATGTGCTTTTTACTCAACTTTTACGCTTGAGATGGAAGTTTGTTCTCTGTGCCGAAATTGATGTTGCTTCTCAGTTTTGCAGGGGGAGCTTGGCCTTAATTCCACTGCTCTGTCATCGACGTGATGTTCGTTATGGAATATTGTTTGTTTGAGGTCCATTCATAAGCAATGTCTCGCAGAAAAAAGTCTAAAAATTGTTGGTTTTATTAACCCCGCTCCACTAGTACGTTTCAACTTTTTAGTTTTTCTCTCGGTAATTCAACGAACAGCCCTTGGTAATATCTTTAGAGCAGACAATCCAATGAAAAATAGGTTGGACAGGATTTTTGTGCGTTTTTAGCACGCACCTTTTGTCACATCTCTATGTTTGTTATACATACTAAGAATACCAAATCATGTGATGTGATGGCCGGAAGATTAGAGAAGTAACCACCCTTCCCCTTCCTCCCTGTTACAAAATTTCTTTTGTCGAAGACCCGAGTTTATGAATCTTAACCCTTTCATGCCCAACTTTTTTCTAGTGCACGTAGGATTTCAAAACTATTTTTTCTTGAAAACGGTGGGGTCAAGAAACACGAAAAGCCGTTTTTCATAAAGATGGGTGCTTCCCTCGCAGTGCTAGTAGTTGCTAAATTTTTACCTTTCAATGCTCAATACAATACTTCTAGAATATTTACAATAGTCCACTTACGTGGAAAACGTAGCCAAAGGCACTCTAAATCGATGTTTTATCAGTTTTCAATAATATTGAACAATAACGAAGATATATGAAAAAACATTTTTCGTCGTCAAAGTAAACTGTCCATGGCAGCACTGCTCCATTGGAATCCAATCAGACTAATTGCAATAACTTCAGTACTACAGCTGACCCTTGTAACTGTTCGTACTTAAATGAAAGGCAATAGTCAGGTTTATTAGCCTTACTTGTTTTTGTGAGAAAATCTTGCCTCAATCAAAAGTTATAGCTGTTTAAAACGTTGTTGTCCACAAACAACATGGGCATGAATGAGTTAAAATAAAAAGTTATTTTGAATAAAATTTGATATAAGAAAATTTCGTAAATATCGTTTTATAGCTCGTTATGTTGCATACGTACGTGCCTTCAACATATTGTTTAAAAGGAGATTTTAAAAACTTTTCGAAATACGCATTGTCTCTTATTATTTTTTTCTTCATAATGACTTCTATGAGAATTCATTATTATAACAGAAAAAATATTAAAAATTATTATCATAGAATTCGTGATGTTTTATGTTAGAAAACGACTTCTTCTCTGCTGCCGAACCCCGCCTTTTGGCAGGTTACGGAAACATCGCTATGGGATGGTCAAAACACGGTTGTTGATTAATTGCCACCACTATGAAAACCTGTTCAAAATATTCCCATTAATCATACAAATATATTGTTTGCATTTTGAAGTCCCCTCTCCTAGGTTGACGGGTTTGACGGTATTGCAAACATCTTCAAGTATATTTGAGCAGACACCTGCTTTAAGATGGTTATTGCATTACGCCTCGATAGTGCTGCATCGAGGAGACCGAGAGGGCTTATGGGCCTTTTTATGTTTTTTGTTATTTCATACTCTGCACCAGCCCAAACTAACAGTTAGCTAAGAGCCTATGCACACTGGCGTGGCCGATTGGCGGGTCGCCGTGGATTGACTTTTTCTGTGGGCTGTGTTTGCAGACATTGTTCAACAGCTTAACGGCTGTCTTTTTGAGCACGGCTCGCAGTGGGAATCATTGTGTGTCGATTTATCGGTCGACCTCGTCAACGTGCACAGGCGCATTAAAAAAATAGCAGTTGAACCCTATTAGTTGTGTTGTGTTGTAATAATTGTAGTTTTTCGTACTAGTATAAAATTGTTATGTGCTAGTCGTATGTCTATCTGTGTATGTGTTCATCTGAGTATTTGTCACATATGGGTCAGGGAATGGATGCAGAACTGGCTTATATGATAGAATAGTGGGTAATCCTTCTTTGGATCACTTTCTACCGGTGTTCAATTCGTGCATTCAATTCGACTCATTCGGATTGGATAAATGAAGGTACGATTAATTTACCGACGCACATCAATCATCCATTCCCAGTCAGCATAGCATGAGAAACTTTTAACGGAATTCAATTGTCGTAAATATATATCATTTTCCGACATTTAGACGATTCCAAGTAGTTTTATTGCATGTTACATGTGTGTTGTTCAAAGAATACCCAATAATAATACTAACTCTTCTCTTTATTTCATTTTGTTTTATTTATTTTCGGACTCATGCGTCACATTCCTATGATGACCCTCTCCACATTGCTGCCAACAATGACTATTCGCTACCATCAGACGTCGCCAGGCTTTAGAAGATTTGAGTTGTACTCTCATACTCAATTGAATCAGATAAGTAGGAACGACCAAAAACTGCAAGTAGCATATTACACATGTCTTATTTTAACACATTAAATATTATTTGTATTAACTTATTATTTACAGGTAACACACATATCTCAACACACAACACTTCCCATACACACGTAAACATTCAAACTCGCAAATATACAAATGCTCGACAGGTGACTGGGCCAAGCGAATTCACTCGTAGGATCTATTATTTCGATGATCGCCTCGATTCTACCAAACCAGTGCACAATTAAGCTGACATAAGCTAGTCGCGTCTGGTGAATGCATGTAACCTGTAAGCCCCAGACACGACAGGACGAGACGGACAGATGACGGACTGGACTCGACGGGGCCTAGTTCAGAGTTTCATGCATTCTTCAATGCACGGCTAGCGACATAAAAAAGAAAGGATGTGCTATGTGTGATGGTTGACTATTCAAGTATTGGTAGAGTTTGAAGTACTAATGTATGTCTTTCATGTGATGATCATAACTTCAGCTGTATCTTGTACCTATCTAATCTATTACGTCTCTCATATGTTGTCCTTTATTCTTTTCGAGTCCTATACTGCCATTATACACCCGCCTTCAGTTGGGTCAGCAAAGATAGTGATAGTGAACGTCTTAACACTCACACATTCTCAAACGCGGTCTCAAGCGGGAACCTACAAAAATGCCCTCGCGCACGCGACTACGAATCGGTCACGTCCGGAAGTCTATCCTTGATCCTAGAAGCCTAGGTCCATGCCTTCAGCTGGACCAACTAAGAAAATACGCTCATACCTATTAGACAACACGTTTCATGGCGACATGACCGGGAACCCTATCGATATAAGGGATCCCACTCTCTGTCAGAATTCTAACCGCGCACCGAAAATTTAATATCAGACTCACGGTTCGCGCGACCATTCAAGAACACACGTTACAAAGTCACGTCAGCGTACAAACGTTAGAGCCCCTCGCGATTTTCCAAGCAACCTACGCCCACAAACTCGCAAACATGATTATACCCCGGTGATAAGATGAACGTCTCAGCACTCATAAACTTACCAACGCGATCTCAAGCGTCAACCTACAAACTCCTGCGTTCGCGCCATCATGAATCGGGATCGTCCGGAAGTCTCTATCCTCGGTACCAACAGTCTAGGTCCTTGTTAATTAATAAAAAAATAATAAAATTGAAAAATAACTTCCAAATCCACTAGACAAAACGTTCCATGGCGACATGACCGGAAACTCTAGTGATATGGGGTAACTCTCTCCCTGTCAGAATGTGATCCGTACACCGAAAACTAAAGATCAGAATGACGGTCCACGAATATATGAATGGCCGCAGGGTTTTAAAATCGAATTTATACACGTGAAGTCACATACACGCGAGCACACGCGACAAACACGTCAACATACGAACGCTTAAGCCCTTCGCGATCATCTGCGCACACCTATGCCCGCGATCGCGTAAACTAGAGAACACTCCGGCAATTGTGTGAACGTTTTACTACTTACGAAGTTACAAACACGGTCTCAAACGCAAACCCGCAAACGCGCGCAATCATGAATCGGTCACGTCCGGAAATCTTTAGCCTTCATTCTAGCAATTTAGGTCCACACATTCAGTTGGATCAATAAAAAAAATAAAGCTCATATCCCCTAGACCACGCGTACGTACACAAAAAATTAAGTATCAGATTCACGGTCCGCGCGCGATCATTCTAGAACACACGCGAATATGCGAAAGGCACACGGTTATAAAATAGAATTCATACACGCGAAGTTACATACACGTTAGCACACGCGACATACAAACGCACACGTGATCGAACACGTTAACGTACAAATGCTCGAGCTCTTCGCGATGATACACGCGATCGCGAGTCCCTACGCCCGCACATACCTGAACCGTACAATGAATATCACATTCAGAATCACGGCCCGCTACAATTGGCCTAATGCAGTGTTTTAGTGGGCGACATTGCCTGTCTCGTCTGCAAATTGTAGTATGTGATTCTGACGGGGAGCCCTTCCGAGAACCTAGCTCTAGAGCTCCAGTAGGACAACTCTCGAAAAAAAATATATATATTGTTTGCATTTTGAAATCACTATGTTGAATACATTCAACGTTGAAAGTTGGAAATTTGAGGAAAACTAGAAAAAAAAACTATTTTGTGTATGGCAGTGTAAAATGTTTGTGCTTTTTTCAATTTTTGGAAAAAAAAATTATGTTGCTAACTTGTAGTACTTCTCTGTAGCTGTGAAATTATGTTGTGAACGATGCGGCAAAAAAGTCATCAGCAATGAAATCTCGACTCGTAAAATGGCCATGTTGAACATTTTTAAGGTTAAATGAAAAATCCGTAGCTTTCGTGAGCTGGCACTATGTTTTTCTAATTACAAAAACAATCTACATTAGCTTTTTTAAGCAAAACAAAAATTTAGGCAGCAGAGGGTTAAAGATGGCGAAATTTTGTGATTTTAATCGTAAGAAAACACTCATTTGTATATTTAGTAGAATTAATGACGTCTTTCCAAGTAGAAAAGCATTCTAAAATTAACCCATTCATGCCCATGTTGTTTGTGGACAACAACGTTTTTAAGCAGCTATAACTTTTGATTGAGGCAAGATTTGCTCACAAAAACAAGTAAGGCTAATGAATGTGACTGAATATGACCTTTCATTTTAGTAATAACAGTTACAAGGATCAGCTCTAGAAGCGAAATTATTGCAATTAGTCTGGCTCGATTCCGATGGAGCAGTGTTGCCAGGGACAGTTTACGTTGACAACGAGAAATTATGGTATGGCGCAATATTATTGAAAACTGATAAAACCTTACAATTTAGACTGTCTTTGGCTACGTTTTCCACGCAATTGGACTATTATAAATATTTTTGGAGAATTCTAGAGAAAATTTTCAATAGGACGTAAGTAACAATGAGAGATTCTTTTTGGAGTCTTTCTCTTCTGTTCATTACTCGGCCATTTGAACATTTTCTACTCTACTCTTTGCGTAATATTCTAGTAAAAACCGTCGGCTTTCGATATGTACTGGAAAATTAGTGCAAAGTATTGTAATGACGTCGTAATAAACGAAAGAGAAAGTAAACAAAGAGAGGCTCTCAATGTTACTCACGTCCTATTGAAAATTTTCTCTAGAATTGCATTGAGTATTGGAAGGTAAGAATTGAGCAGCTTCTAGCACTGCAAGGGGGCACCTATCTTTTTGACAATAGACGTTTCGTGTTTCTTGATCGGTGAGTTTTCAAGGAAAAATAGTTCTGAAAGCCTACACTAGAAAAAAAATTGGGCATGAAAGGGTTAAGATTAGACCTAAATCATAATTATGATCAAAATATATTCGTAGCTGAAAAAAAGATGGCAAATGTTGCTCTAAGCAACGATTCAAATTGGTAATCGGAATATGGTGAAAATAGGATAATTACCCTACTAAGAAACTTTGCGGTAACATGATTTTTACAAGCGAATTTCTCCCAGAATCACTCGGATAAAATAAACAATAAAACTGTTTAGTAAATAGAGAAAGAGGTTCTACCAATCTCTCGAGAAAACTGGTACTGTCGCAATGGGAGTTGAACAGACCAAGCCACGCCATGGCCGAAAGTTTGGCATAAACAAATATTTACACAAAAAGTATAAATTTAATGCGAATGCAGCTTTTGGTTAAGTAAATTACGGAAGAAACTACCCAAGCGGTAAACCTGCGATGGGTTGTCGGAGAAATTTGATTGAAACTAATCGTTTTAAAATCAAATGGTCGGTGTTAAGTCAGACCGAACTAAGTGACAAAATATTGGCTTCGAGAAAAACGAGTTTAAAGTTTGAATCGCAGCATCCCTTACATTATGATTGGAAATTAATTTTTGCCGCAATCCAACATACATACTTGATAGATGTTCTTTTTTTTATCAACTTTTTTCTCTCTTGCCCTCCTCTATTTGCAGGTTGCACATAAACGACCGACAGTACTACGTGAAACCACCGAAACGAGAAAAAATTACCTCAGAAGAACTCACTAGACTAGGCGATGTGCAGGCGTTGGTTGCACAGGTAATATATTATTCGTATAGATAGTTTTTACGTTCAATTCGCTGCTTCTAAAATTCTGAAAAAGTCACCACAACCACACGCTAGTACTTGCGTTTCAATGTTGTGGAATAAGATTCTCTCGAACCAAGCTAGATTACAGCTCGACTCGCTAAAAGAAACTTTTTATGGAAGCAAAACTTTTATCCTTACGGTAAATCAATGTTTACTTATGTTTCAAGACTTATCGAACTGAAGAAAATAACTGTAATGAGCTTTGTGATGATTATATTTAAGGAGTCAAAAGTATAGAATCACTTCAATAAATATTGTAACGTTTTTTATATTTTTTTTGTTAACGACCTATTGAGTCAATTTGTCAACTGTTGTTACAGCATTTAATTAGCAATGTACTGGAAGGTGTAGTAGATTTTTCAATATAAAGAGCAATAGTACTCAAGGGAGAGCAAGGTGTTGAAGGAAGAAAATTTTGGAAAAACGTGGAAAGGGTCATATGAGCAAGCTTAGGGTTTATCGGCGACTTAACCCTTTGTCTGCTACTGCAGGAGTCAGGATCTTTTGGTTTTAGAAATGCGAATCACCTGAGTCTCCCTCGGCATGATACTGTACCTTGATGTGGTCCGGAGGCTTTTCCACCAAAGCAGTATTACAGTGATTATATCACAGAAACTTGGGATACGATTAATTTCTTTTTAGTTAAGCTACATTGTGATCGATTTTAGTACTTAACTTGGCGACCTTTATTATCCACTGCCATGGTCAAATAATATACAATGTGGGTTTAGGGCCCAATTCTCTCTGCAGGCACCCTTCTTTTCTTGCTATATTTTCAATTAGATCCATGCTAACACTCACTAACACAAATTGCTTATTCTCTCATATACACTAACAATCTCTCATTCCAAACGTACAAACGTGGCCTAAGCGATAACACAAACCTGGTCACAAATACGAACGCCCGCGATCTCGCCAATATTCAAACACCCCGATTGATTAGGTGAACGTTTGAACCTAAGAACCTAAGCTCACGCAATCATGAATCGGTCACCTCCGGAAGTCTCCGCCCTTGATCCTAGCAGCCCAAATTCATGCCTTTAGTTGGACCAATAGAAATAAAACTAGACAAGACGTCCACGCGCGATCATTGAAGAATACGCGAACATGCGAATGGCCACACGATTATAAAAATAATGTGTCCACGAGAAGTTACATACATACTAGCACACGCGACAAAAACGTCCACATACAAACGCTCGAGTCCTTCGCGATCATCCACGCACGAACACACCCACGATCTCATAAAAAGTATAACACCCCGGTGATTAAGTGAATGGTTTAGCACTTATAAATTAACAATCCCGGTCTCGAGAGTGAACCTCCAAATGCCTGTGTTAACGCGATCATGAATCGGTTTCGTCCGGAATCCCCTATTCTCGGCCCTAGTAGCATAAGTCCAATGCTTTCAGGTGGACCAATCAAAAATATAATGCTCATATCCACTAAACTACATAAAATCGAATGTATACACACAAAGTCACATACACGCGACAAACAAATATAAAAATGCTTGAGCCCTTCGCGACCATCCACGCAACCTATACTCGCACTCTTCCAGACATTATAACATCCCGGTGATAATATGAACGTCTCAGCACTTGTAATCACTCAAACGCAGTCTCAAGCGTGAACCTACAGTCCCCCGCACTCGCGCATTCATGAATCGTTCACGTCCGGAAGTCTCTATCCTCCATCCCAGAAGTCTAGGTCCACGCCTTAATTGAATCAAATAACTCCACAGCTCCAGTAGGACAACTCTCGAAAAAAATCGTAATATTATTAATACTCAATAACAATACTAACTCTTCTCTTTATTTTATTTTTATTTATTTTCGGTCTCATGCGTTTTATTCTTGTGATGACCTTCTCGAGCTCATACATCCAAGAAGAGCAACATTGCTGCCAACAATGATTCTTCTCTGCCATCAGACGTCGCCAGGTTTTAGAACAATGGAGATGAGTATGAGAATAATACTTGGTGGAATCAGATAAGTAGGAACGATCAACAAACTGCAAGTAGTATATAACGAATTTCTTATTTTGACGTATAAATTATTATTCGTATTAGAATATTATTTACAGGCTCCACACATATCTCAACATACACAAATACACAAATGCTTGACAGGTGACTAGGCCAAATGCATTCACTCGTAGGATCTATCATTTCGATGATCGCCTCGATTCTACGAAACCAGTGCACAAGTAAGCTGACATAAGCTAGTCTCATTTGGTGAATGCATGTAACCTGGAAACCCCAAACACGACACGACGAGACTGACAAACTGGACTCGACGAGGCCTAGTTCAGAGTTTTTGGGCATTCTGCAATGCACGGTTAGTGACCTAATAAAAGAAACATTCGGCATGTTATTTTTCCTTTTATTACTATATCTTAAGTTAGGTTCATACTCATACTCACTAACACAATCAATAGCATATTCTCCTATATACACTCACATCCAAAGCGCACAAACGCCCCTAACTTTCGCGATAACACAAACCTGGTCAAAAACGCGAATTTACATTACAATTTCAATCGCCAACATTAAAACACCCCCTTACTTAAGTGAACTTTTCAGCACCTATAAATTTACAACCGCGGTCTCAAGCATTAACCCACCACTCGCGCGATCATAGACCAGCTACGTTCGGAATTTTCTACTCTCGACTCATGCCTTCAGTTGGACCAATCAAGAATGATGCAATGAATGATGCATATTCACCAAACAACACGTTCCTTTACCATACACTAAAAATTAATTATCATATTCACGGTCCGCGCGCGATCGTTCAAGAATACACGTGAATATTCGAATGGCCACACGAATCTAAAATCGAATTTATGCACGCAAAGTTAGAGACACGCTAGCATTCAAATGCTCGAGCCTTTGGCGATCACACTATTACACAATTAGTAAACGCCCACGTTAACCCAGACAGATATGCACTCCTGGACTCGAACGCTAAAAACCACACCTTCCACGCATACACCACCCAGGACTGAACATTAGATTCATACACACAAAGCAACAAGTAATAATTGCAGGTATTCGTCTGGCAACCGGGGGAAGTACATCTCAAACGCAGAACTTATCATTTCAATGATGGCCTTGGATCTGCGTTGCCTGTGTTCAAGGCACCATAGCTTTGTCCGTCAGGTCAAGGATGTATGAAACCCGCTAGCCACCACCCTCGGCCCTAGCTGCCCATAAAGGGATAAAAAAAAGAGAAATGCGAATCACCTGAGTCTACGGCATGTCCGGACAAGCGTAAAGTAACTTGTTATTTCATGCTGTCGGAACCGACCTACTATATTGTAACATCTCGCAGAAAGCAGAAACGCTTTGAAAAAAAAAACAATTGCTCGTAACTTACGCAGATTCCTACTATTATCCATTTCAGCTCTACGAAGCCCTCAACGTAAGCGAGCACCAAATTAAGAAAGAACGAGATCTAACCAGTAAGCTAGAGGAGCTGAACGAAAAACTAGGACCACTTGAAGTTGTGAGTATTATCGCATTTTCTGAACCCTATAAACACTATACCTGTCGTCGACATTTGCAGAAAAAGCAGGAGCTTGACCAGAAAGCGGCACGACGAACAAGTGCCCTGACTTGGATAGGCCTAGGGCTGATGTCGGTGCAGTTTGGTGTCCTAGCACGATTAACCTGGTGGGAGTACTCTTGGGATATCATGGAACCGGTGACGTATTTTGTCACCTACGGCACTGCCATGGCTGCCTACGCTTACTTTGTGCTGACCAAGCAGGTACGTATCAGGATCTCAATGCTTAATTATTTTCTAATATTGTTATACCATTAGGAATACATCCTGCCGGACGTAAAAGACCGCCAACATCTGATCACGCTACACAAGGCGGCTAAGAAGGCCGGTGTCAACATAGCCGAGTACAACGACACCAAGCGAAAGATTGCCGAAATCGAACACGATCTGCGCCGACTGCGGGATCCATTGTACATGCATCTACCGGCGCCGCCACCGAAATCGTTGACCTACAGTGCCACCGAAATTGCTACGTCCAAGAAGATGCTGACGGAGGCCCTGGAGAAAGCCAAAGGAACCGTCAACAAACAGGCGGTGGCAAAGATAAGCTCCCTGCTCGAGAGCACCGGGAATCCTTTCCGGAGTAAGAAATAAGAGTTCCTGAACCGTGGCCGGCCTTCGCTCGTCCGATCGCCCATCGTCGTTGAGATTGCCTACCATTCGTTTGTGTGTTAGTGTTTCGGTTTTTCCCCCGTTTCTCAAAAGTTTTCTATACGTTCCCGTTGAATTGTTAAATTTTAAACCTTTTCTATCCAATCTCTTCCTTAAAGCAAAAGATAATAGTTGATAGTCCATAAACGACGAAACAGAAGCACTAAACACAACGGAAAAGTGATGAATCGTTGTTACATTAAAGCAGGATAGATAAATGCGCAGACAAAACACACAGATTAACATCACAATCATCATTCTAACCATTAAGAGGGTGTAACTTCAATAAGTCTTTATGAAAACAGAAGCATTAAAAGCAACAGCACAAGACATTGTAACGAATAAGCACAACCCACTTGCTGATAGGATAAAGTGAAAACCAAAACTATTGTTTTTTTTTTCTATGTAGGATACTAACAAGAGTACGTAACGAAGCGCATTTTCAGAAAGAAATTTTTAGAAATGATAATCATTAACTAGTTTAGTTAGCTTGTTTATCATAATTGCCTGCTTGAATCGAAAGCAAAAGGGATGTGTTTTCTAAGTGTTTCTCGTTTTGTTTCTCGAATTTGTTGAGGTAGGTTAGGTTTTAAACATGTTGAAAAAATTGCAATTTGTTCGTTTGTAGTGTACCGATATCTGTGGGTCGTTGATTTGAAAGTGCTTCCACACCTCTGATTGTGTTTAAATACCTAGTAATACAGTTTTAATTTCGAAAACGTGGTAAACCGCAAACCACAATACATACTATGAACGGGCGCGCTCAAATTGCTAAGCGTTTGCTCTCGAATAAAGCGTTTGCTGTGTGGCCGTGAAGCTTTTCTACTGTTTATATCGATGGTTTGAGTCTAAACTGTGGATCGAAAGCTTTCGTGATAGCATCAAGCGGAACTGTAGCAAGCTGAGCTTATTCTTTTACGGGTTATGCTAGGGTGGCTGTTTTTTCACAAATTTTATTGCTTGCCCGAATTTTATAGACTATTGGCGAATAAATTCAGGGCTGAGTGGAAGAAAGGGTGATCTACCGAGAAGCTGGTTTCTAGTTATATTGAAAACACAAAAATGAATTGCTCCTGTTTTTTTTTTCAGAAAATGTATTTTGAACAAGCCAACAGTTACTCTCCAAAATCAATCGGTTGATCTGTCATTTCTGTTAGCGTGTGATGTACTGGTTCGGCCATGATACTATACGGTTTTAACTCGAGGGTTTACACTAGAATCCCATACGATATTTTTCAAAAAAAAAAAATGATATTCTCAATAATAAAATGCGCTCGAAATTTAGCATTTTTTTTCCTACAGCGCTAGAACTGCGACTGATGTAGCCAGTAATTAAGGCTGGATACGAGGCTATTTCGGATTCTCATTACACATATTTGATAACATTAATGTTTGACCATAGAATCAGCGCAGAAACCTGGACCGAATCCCCAACTCAGGCCGTCTATAATGACTACGTTCTCCAGGGCATTAGTTACTTAGACAATGACCATCTACGATTACAATGTCTTTATATTATCTTAGTTTAATTTCGTTAACTAAAACGAATTATGAATCTCGTTCTACTGCTATGCTATTCGTAACCTGGTATGGGACTCTAGGACGTTTCTCAACAATCTGTGGTTTCTCTTCGTTCGATTCCCTTTTCCATTTTTATTTTTATTTTACTGGAGTATCCTGCCCCGTTTTGATGGCAAACCTTGCGACCATACACTGAAGTCGCCTTAACACTCCTAGCATCAAGCTCAAGATTACGCGTACCCTCAAGTCTTAGTTTTTCGGAACTGTAAATTGCTATATCTCCACTATTCTCCATCAGACTGAACGTTTTAACAACCATGGATAACCCCGAGTTTGTTGATATGTTTAGATGCCACAAAGCTAAAAAATCGGTTAGTATTACTGAATTACAAATAAATTTTCCTGTTATATGAGCACTGCTCGAAATATGCAATTCAACCCAACGCATTGCATACATACAGGACCCTATGTAATTTGTAATTTATTAATCGAACGAGAGCCTTGTGGGTAAAAAAACATCTTACTGGAAAATTAAATTGTTATATAGTAATATTAACCGATTTTCAAACTTGTGGCATTTAAACACATTTACAAACTTTCTGTGGGTGTTACAGTTTTTAAACTCTGTTTAGAAAATAGTGGAGATGTGGTAACTTAAAGTTAGTGTTCAGACTAATTTTATGGCTTAGGACTGCGCGTAACTTTTTTGGGTTTGGTGCTAGGAGTGTCGAAGTGTGGTTTTGAAAAAAAAGTTTTAACGTAAATGTCTTATCTGTACTTGAACTGTTGGTAGCTTCCTATATACAAGTCATTTGACGTTTGAACAAAAGTAAAAGGTTGCCAAAATAAAAGATATTTCTAGCAAAATTATTTAAGACGTTCTATCTGCGAATGAGACCTCTATTTGTTTACTTTCTCTTTGGACTATTACGCTTAACCATTTAACAGGCGTGTTGATCGGTTCTAAGATTTTCTTAGTTGGTATGCTTGGAGGTATCGAACCGACCTAATCTCCCCGGAGTAGACGAACAATCAGAATGTATAGTGGAGACAATACTCTGCTCATTTCTTTAACCACTGACTATTTTAACTTTAAAGTTCACCGCTTTAATAAAACCCATCCCTTCAAAATCTAAAGAAAGCAAGTTAACATAGTCTGTTAGTTTGCAATAGTATCGTTTGTGTGAAGTGATCTGTTTTCATTTATATGTTTTATAATTAAGTATAGTTAGAAAAACTACTAATACGTATATGTATTTATAGCTTTCGTTACCGTATAATTTCAATATTATGTTCATAGTTTCGTCAATAAATTCGTTTTTTAATGATCTTGTTGTTCGTTTTTTTTTGTATTCGTTGTTATTTAATTCCTAGTTTTTTAGCACGTAAAAAGATGATATAAATTATAGCATTGGAACTAGCGCACTGCTGTAAACCTTAGGCACTATTTTAGTAGGTCACTTTCCCGTCTCGCCTGGTACCGTAGCGTGATTTAGAAAGGATCCCTTCGTAATTTGCAGATTTATGTCTTCAGTTGAACCACTCCGAAAGATATTAACTAACACAGATAACAGACGTTTACTGCCATTTTGTACATAATTGGGTCATTAAAAACAGTATAATATTCATCTTTTGTAATATACATCGAAAGAGCTCCACTTTTTAAATGTGGTTTTTGTCCAACCCATAAAACATCAGACCGATTTTTAATTGATTTTCTAAGAAATTATAAACACGTCCTTGTTTGACACTGTCGGTCTACCTTAACAATGGTTTTAGACACATGGGTTAGCATGTCAGTTAACCCAGCAAAAGGATAGGGGTCAAGGTGGTTAAATGAAATGGGAGTGGAAAAATCGATAGGGGATTGGATTCTTGCAATGCTCAAGAGTCGAAAGAACACAGCCACGTCAGGAGATACGAAAGCAACTATTATATTCAATAGAGGTTGTCTCCAGGGAGGTGTGCTCTGGTCACTAGTGGTGGACAATCTTCTCAATGATCTGACTGAAATGTGTTTCGAGAGGGACTCAACGTGAACCCTGCAAAAACGGTCATTGTACCGTTTTCCAATAGGAAAGGTTGATTCCCCCCAACGAGATCGCGAAGCGATGGAACAACTGCACCGCGTAAACGACACACGGAAGTTCTACGAGAAGCTGAACAGTTTGCGCAAAGGCTACACGTACCGCAAGCCGATATGTGCAGGGACTTAGACGGCAATCTTCTAACGAACGAGTGTGAGGTGATTGAGAGGTGGAAGCAGCGCTATGACGAGCACCTGAACGGTGAAGCAGCAGAGGACGAAGGCGGCATGGCAACGGAGCTAGGAGCACGCGCAGAAAACGATAGGCTGCCGGCTCCTGATCTCCAAGAAGTCAAGAGGAGATCGGTCGGCTGAAAAACAACAAAGGTGCCGGTGTAGATCAACTACCCAGTGAGCTATTAAAATACGGTGGTGAAACACTGGCTAGAGCGCTGCACTGGTAATCGCCAAAATTTGTGAGGAGGAGATTCTTCCGGAGGAGTGGATGGAGGGTGTCGTTTGCCCAATATACAAAGAGTGACAAGTTGGATTGCTGCAACTACCGCGCGATCACACTACTTAGCGCCGCCTACACGGTCTCCTCCCAAATTCTTTGCCGTCGATTGTCACCATTTGCAAGGGAGTTCGTGGGGCACCACCGAGCGGGATTCATGGGTTCCCACGCTACCACGGACAAAATATTCGCGATTTGGCAGGTTATGAAGAAGTGCCGCGAATACAACGTGCCCACACATCATTTGTTCATCGATTTCAAATCGGCATATGACACAATCGATCGAGATCAGCTATGGCAGATAATGCACGAGTACGGTTTTCCGGATAAGCTAACACGATTAATCAAAGCGACGATGGATCGGGTGATGTGCGTTGTTCGAGTATCAGGGACACTCTGGAGTCCCTTTGAATCTCGAAGAGGATTACGGCAAGGTGATGGTCTATCGTGCCTGCTGTTCAACGTTGCCTTAGAAAGTGTAATAAGGAGACACGAGTGGCACGATCTTCAGGAAGTCCGTCCAGCTTCTTGGCTTCGCCGACGACATTGACATAATGACTTTGAGGCGATATCGGAAACGTACATCAGATTGAAAGCTGAAGATAGCAGGATTGGACTTGTCATCAACGTTTCGAAGACAAATTACATGAGAGGAAGAGGTTCTAGAGACTACAATGTGAGCCTCCCATCCCGAGATCGGATTGACGGTGACGAAACCGAGGTGGGCTCACTGGTAACCGCCGACAATGATACCAGCAGAGAAATTCAAAGACGGATCTTGGCGGGAAATCGTGTCTACTTTGGACTCCGGAGGACGCTCCGGTCGAACAAAATTCCCCACCGCACGAAGTTGATTATCTACAAGACGCTGATTAGACCGGCGGTCCTCTACGGCCACGAGACCTGGACTATGCTCGTGAAGGACCAACGCGCCCTTGGAGTTTTCGAACGAAAGGTGTTGCGTACCATCTATGGTGGCGTGCAGATGGAAGACGGAACATGGCGCAGGCGAATGAACCATGAGTTGCATCAGCTGCTGGAAGAACCATCAGGAATCAGAATATATTGGCTCAAATGGCACGTTCCCCGTACATAGTCTGGGATTTGTTCCTTGCCGCGTGTTTTCATCATTTCCTGAGTGGAAGGAAAGGACAAGGAGGTGTGGGGAAGTAGAATTGGAAGGGTGGGAAAAATAACAGCACAAAACAAAAATAAACAACAGGTAAGTTTAACTCACAAGTAGTTCAACTTGCCTGCGAATAAACCTAAAGCTCTTTACCACATTGGATAAGAAACTTTAGTATGTCTCTGTGTTTCAGTCGTCCAAACATGGTTTCGTCTATATAAGGACGGCTGAAGACTCGAAATCGCAATTGCGCTACCGCTGGACAGTTGCATATCAGATGATATGAGGTTCCGTAGTCGGATTCACAAAGATCGGATGAAAAAGACTCAGCGCGCTGAATAGTTGCCATGTGATAATTGAGTTTGCAGTGGCCGGTTAAAGCCCTGGTCAGCATGCCGTTGTGGAGCTTCGAAAAATGTAAGAGATTTTTCGAAACCACTGGGCATGGTTGTTCTAGAAACGCCTTTGTTTGGCGACACGTTTGTAGATTTCTCCAATAATTGCGGTGCTCGGACGAAGCCCAGGACCGTATTTTTTCCCTTATCCAACTTGTTGAAATTGGCAGCGCGGGCTCAAGACCAACGAAGTCAATCGCTGAACCTGCCCTGGCCAATTTGTCAGCCCATTCATTTCCAGTAATACCGCAATGTTTGGGCACCCAAACAAGGTAAATAATGTTGACAATGCTTAGTTCTTCGATTTGGATTCGGCACGCGATCACTAGTTTGGACCGGGATTTGTCTGAGCTAAGGGCCTTGATTGCAGCCTGACTATCGGAGCAGAAGTTTATAACTCTGCCGGACAAACTCAGTTGAAGGGCCGATTGCACCCCGCACATAATCGCAAAGATTTCTGCTTGGAATACAGTACAGTATCTACCTAGTGAGTGAGATTGTTCCCATCTCATTTCACGACAGTAGACACCAGCACCAGCACGTCCCTCCATCAGATAACCGTCAGTGTAACAGACCACTTGCGTTTGTTGTTGTCTTTCCATAAAGCCAGACAACCACTCCTCTCGTGAGGGAATCTTCACATGGAATGTCCTGTAAGGAAAACTACAAGTGAGTGTAATATCGCTGGGAGCAAGAATATCTTCACCCCATATAACCATTTGTGACCACAATCGTGTATGACTGGTAGCAAGATCAACATGATTACTGTTCCAAAGCCCAGTAATCTGCAGTCTGTATGCACATGATAGTGCTTCTTGTTTTAAGTGTATGTGTAATGGTATGATATTTAGAAGTGCCTCAAGAGCAGCAGTCGGAGTCGTGGTGAAAGCACCAGTCAACGCCATGAGCGCCAATCTTGGCAGATGGTTTAGCTTTGACTGGACTGTCACCACCTCTCCCCTCTGCCACCACACAAGGCATCCGTATGACAGTATTGGACGTACAATTCTCGTGTAAATCCAATAGATGTATTTAGGTTTGAGACCCCAGGTCTTTCCAAAAGTTCGTCTGCACTGCCCGAAGGCCATGCACGCTTTCTTGACTCTGAACTCAATGTGAGCAGACTAATTCAGTTTGGAATCCAATATGACTCCAACGTATTTGACCGCGCGTCGCTTCAAGAATAGACTGGAAGGACACATTGTAAAAAGCACCCTCAATATCTAGGAATACACCCAAGCTAGATTGCTTGAGCGAGAAGGCTTTCTCAATGTTGTAAACAACATCGTGAAGCAGAGTTATCGTGGATTTCCCACCCTGATATGCATGTTGCATTTTGTGCCGTGGATATTCAACTAAACTAACGTTTCTGGCAGGGTTGTTAATCGATAATTAATCGTCATCGTCGATAACGTTAACCACCCGTCAACGTCATCGGAAACTCCGTTAACGATAATGTATCGTCGGATTCATCGTCATCGTCGATAATTCATCGGTGGTTATCGCGATACATTTTGCGCTACTTTCCCGTTTATTGGAGTTGAAGTTGATGCGGTTAACTTTCAATTGTTTAGAAATAAATAACTATTGAAGGACATGTTGTTGGCAGTTGAAAATCAATAGTTTTGGACATTTTCTATGCACGAAGGGGGGGGGGGTCCAACGATGTGTCAAAATGGTATTTTTGGTCAACTTTTCGGGAGTGTTTTATATTGAAGGGAAAGTTATTGGCAGTTGACAATCAATAGTTTTGGACATTTTCAATACACGGGGGTTCGACGATGTGTCAGAATGGATTTTGTTAAACTTTTGGGGAAAGTTTACTATAATGAAGAAGCTATTGGTAAGTAAAAATCAATAGTTTTAGGCATTTTCAATGTGCACAGTGTTTCCATAGTGGCAAAAAGGTGAAATTCTTTGCACCACGAAAAAACATTTTTTAGCTATAGTGTCTTTAGCAAAGTTTAGTTATATTTTTTGCATTTAAAAAGTATTATTTGGGTGATTAATCCCTCTAAAGCTGAAAAGCAAGTCTTTGTTTGGTCATTTATGAAAATAAAAAAACTTTATTTGGCAAAGTTGTTGAGAATATTTTAAGTATTAACTTCGCTGAAGAGACTATGAGTCTATTTGTCGATTTTAATATACATTTGTGGAGATTTCTTTAATATACCCATGAAAATTGCTTTTTTTTTTTCAAAATACCTTTCCTGGTAATTTTGTAGAATTTCAAAATGTTCCAAGATTTTGTTCTGCATAAGAAAATACAGAATTTTTGTAATGTAAGTTTATTTGTATCTCTTCCAATATAGAAGTTATCGAACGTTTTAGTGTCCAAAAAGCAATATTTTTGTATGGAAGCCGCAAATTTCCGCATACGAAGCTATCCCAATACGAGACTGTAAAACAAACACCTTCAAAACCGTTTGGTGGGCTCTAGCCTACGTTCAAGTCAAATTCGAGTAAACTCCTTCTTTAGCATATTTTTCTTATATTAGAGATGTAAAATGTACAAAAATAAAAATACTGCACTGTAAGACCTCCTTAAGGGAAATTTTTACTAAATGATCAGAACGGGTTGTGAGGCTTTGTCGAGGGACTAAAGAAGAATATTTTAACCCTGCGGTTTATTAAAAAGAAAGAAAAAATATGTTCGACTTTGTCTCTTCATAACCAGAAAAAATATGTGCCGATTTTGTCAATGTTATCGTTATCAGCCTAAAATTCACCAAGGGGCTGATAAAAACTGGTCTACACTGTATTCAAAAAACGATTAAAACTCTATTATGATGCCGTTTATAAATTACACTACATATTTAAGGGTAAAAGAAGGAAGCATGAAGCATCTTGTTACATAGTGGAGAGAAGAAACGGAGGAGGGGGCTAAAAGTCTTCCAACTAGAAAAGGAAATCAAACATTGGAAATATGTATATTGTCCTTTTTAAAATCTAAAATCTTCTAGTTTAAATTAAAATTATAATCAAATCTGTTTATCACCACACTACTTAAATGTGTAACTTGTGAATGGCCTAATAATAGTGGTTTAGTAGTTTTTTCAATATATGTTTTTGCGTGCTAAAAATTACTAATTACACAATAGCTTAAAATTTGTTTTCTTCGTGGTCAAAACAATTTTGATCACCTTTTTGCCACTTGGAACCACTGTGCACCTGGGACTCTTCTGTGCACCAACTTACTCGAAAAGTTGAAAAAAATCCATTTTGACACATTGTTGGACCCTTCTACGTGTTGAAAATGTCCAAAATTATTGATTTTCAACTACCAAAAACTTTTCCTTCAATATAATACACTTTCCCGGAAAGTTGAAAAAATTTCATTTTGACGCATCGTCGGATCCCACTGTGCATAGAAAATGTCCAAAACTATTGATTTTCAACTGCCAACAACATGTCCTTCAATAACTATTTATTTCTCAACAATTGACAGTTAACCGCATCAACTTCAACTCCAATAAACGGGAAAGTAACGCAAAATGTATCGCGATAACCACCGATGAATTATCGACGATGACGATGAATCCGACGATACAATTATCGACGATGACGATGAAGGCAACGATACTTTATCGTTAACGGAGTTTCCGATGACGATACATTATCGTTAACGAGTAACGCCGATAAATTATCGTGAAAAATGTATCGTATTAACAACCCTGGTTCCTGATGTGATGATCGATTATCCGTTCCAAAATTTTCAGAAAAAAAGAACTTAAGCTGATAGGCCTACAACTCTTGGCTTCTTCATAGCTTGAGCACAGACTAACAGACATAACACTATGAGGGAATTCCCTCAAAAAACATCGATCCGACAATTTTCCCAGAACACTAGCTCCACCTTTTATTCACAGTCCCAAACACTCATTTACTGGTGGGTTATCCCTCAGGTTTGGGAACAATTTTTCACTATTGGTCTATCCCCCATATGCATGTTCATATGTCAGTGGCGCCATAATTTCAAATGTGGCCACAGTCCCAACTACAAATATTTTTAAAATGACCGCTAAAGTGTGCGAAGCTTTGTTTTTGAGTGTTATGTCTGTGGCTTGAGCGCCCCCCTTTGGGAATAAATCTAACAATTATTTCTCGCCATGCTTTCGGGATATACCCGGTAGCAAGACTGGAAAGCAAAATCTTTTTCAAGACATGTTTAAGAATATCAAATCCCTTTTACAGTAGCACGGGAAGTATCCCATCTTTTCCGGGTGATTAGTATGGAGCAAAGCTGTCAACTGCCCTATTGACCGATTCAGTGGAAACCAATGTGCGTGCTAACGCCCACGAGTCCGAATCATTAGAATAAGATCTGTGAACATTGTTCAACATTGTCCAATCGATACAACCTGGAAAGTGTGTGTCGAAGAGACAAATAAGAACATCTTTTTCGTCCGTCACATAAACACCATCTCTGGTTTTTAAGGAGTTCACCTGAAAATCATTCGATTTGGAGAGAATTTTATTTAATCTGCTAGCCTCGTTCAGACTAGAGACATTAGTGCATAGGCTTTGCCAGCCAGCCCGTTCCGCAGATCTAAGACATTTCTTATATGCACTACGAGCTGACCTGAAAGCCCTGGAGTCATCACGCTGACGCCGGTTCCAAGCTCTTCTCATAACTTTCTTCATTCTTTCAAGCTCAGTCCTCCACCAAGGGGTTCCCCTAGTCGATTTAATAGTACGAAGTGGACAAGCTTCTTCGTAGGATGCTAATATGAATGAGTTTGTCGTATCCACGACGTCATCTAAGTCGTCTAGTTGACTAATTGTTGGAAAATATCCATGAAATTTAGTCGACAAGTTTTCCAAAAAGAGGTCCCAGTTTGTAGATTTAGGATTACGATATGTCACCACATTGAAGGTGACATCAAAATGATCGAAAAATATATATTTATGATCGGATAGAGACGGTTCAGTTTCATTTGGAACCTGCCAATTTCCCAGTTCATGCAAAATTCTATCAGAGCAAAGTGTTATGTCTAACACCTCCTCCCTCCAAGACCTCGCAAAAGTTGGTCGGTTTTCCACATTCAGAATATGGAGATTTGTACTGCTTATGTACTCCATCAGTTCAGAGCCTCTCAGATTGATGTCTGAGCTGCCCCAAATGATGTGATGAGCATTCGCATCACTGCCGATAATGAGCGGAAGCCCATTTCTGCTACAATATGATACAACGCTTTTAAAATCATCAGAAGGAGATGATTCGTTATGCGGTAGGTATGCTGAACAATATATATATTTTTTGTCTACGTTTCCGACAGTCAGTGTAACTGTGACAACACAGATATCGTGAGTTGTGAGCTCCGATACGTGACACGCGTCAATAGCCTTATTTGCAAGAATGCAAGCACGAGGCATTTCACGTGGGTTAGTCATGCCTGTCTTGTTGTAAGCAATGAAGGCAGTGTTAAGTAACTTTCCAAAATAGAAGTTTCCCTTATGGAAATACGATTATTGAACCAATGCTATGGAAGCTTTATCTTCCTGCATGAGTCGAGATAAATTCATAGTTGCTGTACGTTTATGTTGGAGATTGATTTGTGCTATTCTAACCATTGGGTAGGTTTAAATTTAAAAAATCGATGGCTTGTACCGGACCCTCGCCTGGGGTTCTGGAATGATTTAGGCCCAGAATCTGGAACAGACCACGGATCCACTTACCAAGTCCGGACCTGAATCAGGCCTAGATTCTCGGTTCGGATACGAGGACCCAACCCTAGTACTCCAGCACTATTACGAGTCGATTTTTCGTCCGACTGCATTTTAAAGCTGATCTGCATATACAAAATGTGCCGCGAAGTGAAAAACGAGAACCCATTGTTTCTTCACACCGTTTTGCATGATGCGCAACACAACCCAAGTAACCAATAAGCATTATAACGTAGCCTAATATTTGCTTTAGATCCACATATAAAGCTGTCTTAAAGAGCCGTGAAGCCCTAAATACTGATATAATGCTGATATTATGCCAGAAAGGGCGAAATATACCCAAGTAACCATAAGCATTAAGCCATTGCACTATATTGGCTATATATTTGAACTAATGTTGCATTGAAACTCCATTACAGCATTAACAATTCAATGAAGCATTATATTAGCATCAATAATGCATAACTGCACAGCCGACATATAGCATTATCGCTTGCTCTATATGCGTATATAAAGCTGATATAACGCGTACATGCTTCAAGGATCTTTAAAGCATGTAAGCTTTACAAGTGCATTTAGTGCCATTATAAAGCAAATAAAAAGCCGATATAATGCTATTGTTATGCTGTGGGTTTATTAGTTATGCAACTCTTCTTGAAGATTATATTCGGCATATTTCATTTCAATCGAACATGTGCAATATAGTCTAGGGAGCAAACACAGCGCACTTACCGTGAAGGACGAGGCAAGCTACCTCAGTTTGAGACTGACTAAAGGTAATTTTCCTAAAACATTCATATTATGTGTGAATGAAAACCCATTAAGGATATTCATTACAATGCATTAGAAGAGAGACAATTACGGTTTTAAACAGAACAACTTATTTTAAAATTTTTCCTTTTTGCTCATCATACCGAAAGAAAACATAATAAATGGTTTCAAAACCATGGCGGACAATGACAGCCAACTAAAACTTTTTAATAGCATTAGTATTGCCAATATAAGGCTTTCAAAGTTGACATTTGTGCGCTGGTGCTATATAATAGCATTAGTACTGCAGAAACGAGCTGTCATTCTCTGCACAGTAATAGCACTATATTTCGCCTTTTCTGGCATAATATCAGCATTATATCAGTATTTAGGGCTTCACGGCTCTTTAAGACAGCTTTATATGTGGATCTAAAGCAAATATTAGGCTACGTTATAATGCTTATTGGTTACTTGGGTAGTGCTATTACTGTGCAGAGATTGACAGCTCGTTTCTGCAGTACTAATGCTATTATATAGCACCAGCGCACAAATGTCAATATTGAAAGCCTTATATTGGCAATACTAATGCTATTAAAAAGTTTTAGTTGGCTGTCATTGTCCGCCATGGTTTTGAAACCATTTCTTATGTTTTCTTTCGGTATGATGAGCAAAAAGGAAAAATTTTAAAATAAGTTGTTCTGTTTAAAACCGTAATTGTCTCTCTTCTAATGCATTGTAATGAATATCCTTAATGGGTTTTCATTCACACATAATATGAATGTTTTAGGAAAATTACCTTTAGTCAGTCTCAAACTGAGGTAGCTTGCCTCGTCCTTCACGGTAAGTGCGCTGTGTTTGCTCCCTAGACTATATTGCACATGTTCGATTGAAATGAAATATGCCGAACATAATCTTCAAGAAGAGTTGCATAACAAATAAACCCACGGCGTTACAATAGCATTATATCGGCTTTTTATTTGCTTTATAATGGCACTAAATGCACTTGTAAAGCTTACATGCTTTAACGATCCTTGAAGCATGTACGCGTTATATCAGCTTTATATACGCATTTAGAGCAAGCGATAATGCTATATGTCGGCTGTGCAGTTATGCATTATTGATGCTAATATAGACCTTCATTGCATTGTTAATGCTGTAATGGAGTTTCAATGCAACATTAGTGCAAATGTATAGCCATTATAGTGCAATGGCTTAATGCTTATGGTTACTTGGGTTGGGAATGACATGCTGCGCACTTTTAGAAGATCCAATGTGTTAATATGTATTGTACAAGTATGAAACTTGAACGATTTCATATTCCACATGAGTGCGACACAAAGAAGATTTAAATTTGTTGATATTGTCGATTAGTATTTTTTTACTTGTATAATGCTATTAGATTATTTTTTCTCATGCCGTGAAGGTATTATCACAGACTAACATTCGAAAACAGTGCTTCACCCGCTTTAAAGGTCTTTTTAAATATATGTGTAGTTGGGACTGTGGCCACATTTGCAATTATGGTGCCACTGACATATGAACCACTAGACCACTTGTGGAAAATTGTTCCCAAACTTGAGGGGTAACCCACCAGCAAATGAGTGTTTGGGACCGTGAATAAAAAGTGGAGCTAGTGTTCTGGGAAAATTATCGGATCGATGTTTTTTGAGGGAATTCCCTCATAGTGTTATGTCTGTTAGTCTGTGGTATTATGGCCTAGTTTTGGGTGTATCGAAATAAACGCAAACAAAATGTGCAGTGATGCCAGCTTCATCGAATTAACTAGAATCTGAGCAAGATACCATCTTAGTCCGTACCCGAGAAACATCATCAGAACGATATTAAAATCAGATATCAATATGTGGTATTTGTTAAAATCTACTTTTCAGATTTGTTTGTGCGGTTAAATACTCCCTAATCCATTACACTGCCGTTTTTTCTTTGTAATATTGTCCTAAATTTGAATGACCCCTTTGTAAAATGAATCTGTACAAATTTAACGAAACTTCTAGAATCTATTAGTAACTAGGTCAGTAAATAAGATAATAAACAAATTGCCACGGAGAAGCGCTGATGAAAACCAGTTAACGAATGATATTTGAAGCAACTAAGAGTTGAGATAACTACTTATAATGGAAAAAAACACTAGCACTAACGAAAAACAAACTACTCATAACCATATTAAATTATATTATTACCCTATTGGCATGCAATGATCAGCAAAATGCTATACTTTTAACCATCTATTCTAGAAAAAAACAAACACTCATTACAGGCATGAGCAATCGTTATTCCTCCAGTCAGTTTTAATTTATAAAAATAAAACTATTAACAATATCGAAACCCTTGTTGTTCCCTTTTGTCCTTTCAATACTATTCGAGCTTCAGCATAAGCATTTGTACTCTTATCAAAATCCGATACATCTGTTAAACCTAAAAACAACTAGCAAGCATTCATCTAATTCAAACTTCGATGGCTGGATGAGAAGATATAAAACTAAATTTATACGCACTGAAAAATGAGCAGGGTGAAACCCCGCTCATGTGAAATCACTAACCAACATGTGCTTTTTTGACATTCCTTAGACATAATTATAAGCTATCCTAACGAGAGTGAAATGAAAAGAAACCTTAATCCTTTATCCAACTGAATTGTTATGCCTCATACTGCGTCGGCTTTATTGATTCAAAAAGTGCAGGCTTGAACACCCCTAGGCTTAAGCTCAAGTTCAACTTCTAACGCAAAACCCATTCGGTTGCGTTGAATTGTTTTTTGTAACCACTGACAAGTGCCAAGTACATGAAAATAAAAACGAAACCAAACGAAAATGCGTAGGAAAAACACACATCAGAACACTAAATGAAATGAAAAACCTCTCGTTTAAAAAAAAACTTTCCTAACAACCAACGTGAATTATTTCGTTCCGAGTCTCTAAATAATCTATAACTAAAAACTAATGAACCAAACCAAACGATGGCACAAAATAATGATAAAAAATAGGAAAGTGCAGCAAACCTGTTGACTAAATGTTCCGAAAGTAAGTTTTAATGCAAGCTTAGTACAGAAAAAACTATAGTATTGAACCCAACAGTGAAACACTGTCCGTCAAAAGATGAAACCACGGAAACGAAGATTAGCCTATATAGTTAAAACTTCTTAGCAAACTATAAACCAGACGATATTTCCTATCTATAGTCTCTATAAAGCGAACGAGATGCCGCATACAAATTGTGGCATTGAAAGAATGTGCTGTAACCGGAATTGTTCCACCCCGGAGTGATCGAATCATCTCCGAGTTTAGACATATGTTGTATGTGAATATATTTTCGGGTTGCAAATTTATAGGTAAATCCCTTGAATGTTACATTGTTCAGCGATAGGATTTCTGCAGTCAAGGTTATGTTTAAGTTGAAAATTGGCTGACAATTTGTTGAAATTCGTGGTGCAAATTTGGTAAACAGAATAAAACGTTTCTAAGTTTAAGCTCTAGTTTACACAGTACAGTAAGTGCGACTTATGTAATTTTAGTATTATGCCGCTAGGACTGTTTTGAATGAGAGGAAAACAAAACCTTTACATCTACTATTTAAAGCGAAAAAAAAACTATTGTGTTGTAAGACAAGCAAACCAGGTGAACGATAAAATATTGAAATATAAACCAAATTTAATTAAAATTTATTATGTGAGCAAATTATTGAAATTAATGTATTCCTTTGAGTATGTTGACGGATTTCAGATGGCACCTTCAGACTCTTTATACTAAGACTAACGGAGAGCCTAGCAACCTAGAACTGGCACTACGGAAGATATCGTAAAACGGGGTATCTTTGATCACCAGGGCTAGTTTGATCAAATGAGGCTTTTTTCAGAAACGTACGATGATTCCCTATGATAAAATAATCGAAATAAAAAGCAAACCATATTCTAAACACCTTCAGCATCCATCGGCAATGATTATTTTGTCACTTAATGTACCTTTTATAACAAATTCAATTTGAAAATGATGCAACTTTCAAGCATCGATTCAATGCTAGGGGCAGATCACTTGTGATGCATTTTTAAAAATCAGCTAAATTAAATGCATTTCTTTCCATCAAAATAGAAATTCGTAATGTATTTTGCGTTGCGTGCAATGTATTTTGCGTTGCGTGTAAGACGTCAAAACCCTACAAAAAATTAGCCCTACATTCAACAAAACGTCGAACAAAGTTAATCAGCGTAGGACGTTTGTTAAACAAAATTTTCTGCGAGTGAGTGCAAAGTTGATACAAAAATGGAAATTGAATGCATTTTTTCTAATTTGATGCAAATTTGTTATACATTTCTAGAGTGATCTGCCCCTAGATTCAATGTGTTCAAACAATTGCTTGTACATTAATGAAATCAATTAATTTCAACTGTACTGATCACTTTTTTAGAAATCGTAATTATTTTTGTCCAAAAATTCATTTTAAAAGTCCGAGATTTATGTTGGTAACTATTTAATTTCGATTATTTTCCTGAAACAATTCGATAAAAGTTGGCTGTATTCTTCTAGTCAATTTTGTTTTCTGACGATACGACACAATATCTGGCCATGAAAATGCCTACGGATATGCAATTTACACAACATTTCGAGCGTTATCTCTCATTTCGATAATCATATTTTGCTAATCAATGTTACCCCGAAAACAACAAATGAAAATTTACAACAAAGTAATTTTATTTTTATAGTAAAACGAAATAAAATGCCCAACAATTTAAATATTTTCAATATATCTACTTGAATTGAAGATAGTTATCCGAAAAACTTTTGAAAAAGTGATCAATGTTTCCCCATTTCACGGTACCATAAGTTTTGCATGTGGGCTCCCCCCTTTATAGACTTTTCTATGGTTCAGGTACGTACGCATTACCGTTAGTCTAATGTTATGCATACAGGAATGTTATACTACAATACAGGAACAACAAACTTACACATTTCTACAGTACAGTTTGATGACTTTTGCGATAGAAAAGGCGGGGAGGGCGGGTGGTATTGCTTAGAAAAACTCTAGTAAGAGAACTGCGGAGAGAAAAACAGCATTTTTGGCAACGTATGACCCGGCATTGTATGGCAACACGCCCAATGTTATAAGGATAGGGAATGTTCGATTGGATCCCTTTTTTGACAGCTAAACGCGAATCCAATCGATTCAAAATGGAGTCTCCGCAGTTCTCTTTCTAGAGTTTTTCTAGTATTGCTTATGATGTTTTTTTCGTGCATTTTTTTTTTCTTAAAGACAGTAAAATTTAATATATCGTTACTTATGTTTTTTTCGCTGCCCGAACAGAAATTAATATCGAAATTGATCGTAGAAACGTTGAATTTACAACAGTTTTATTTGTTAACAACAACTTTTCTTGTAACATCAATGTACTTATGATGCAGTCCTTCATGCCTCCAAAATCTACAACGGAAAAACAATTCAAATCGATGTTTTTAATTTCAGAATGTATGGGAAAAGATCAATTTTTTTATTGTTACGTAGGGTTGCCACCACTCCGGGTTTGACCCGGAGACTCCGGTTTTCGGGAGCGATCTCCGGACCTCCGGGTTTTACATCAATTTATCCGGGTTTGGTGGAAGAAGAATATTTTCATTTTTTTGGAATTAATTGATTCTTTACAAAATATTTAAAAAGTCTAAGTTAACTATTACTCTGGTTCAGATTTATTTTACCCGACTTACCTCGTTTCAAGGTGGCAAAGATGAGTTCATCAAATATTGCTGATTTCTTTCACAAACCAATGAATATGAAAAACATCAAATTTACTACAAACTAAGTAAAGTAATATTTCGCTATATGCTACAATTTAAATGTAGCATCCCACTAAGTCAATCAAAATGATGTAAAAAAGTCATTTTGCTGCAATTTTATCAAATCACTTCAGTGTTACTGTTACTGTCACCAGTTGCACCAAGGTATGGCAGATTTGTTCTAATCCAACTTACTAGGTCAATATCAAACGAGTTTTTCCCTTGCTGTTGCTACTCCTGCAGCGACCCTTAACTGTTGGCTAGGGGGTGAGTTTTGCCTCTTTGTGCCCCCGACCTCTGGTGATGAATAGCCGACACCACATAGTGCTTCCCATGTAATGCCGCAGTCTTCTTTGCTCTCCTTTTCCTGTTAGTTATGGAGGAGAGCAATGCTCGTTCGACTTATCCTCCACAGCGAGAGTAGCTGGAGCATTTATATTCTTGGTATTTAGTAGGGGAAGTGAAATACTACACCAGATTAAACCGACAAAACCGTTCTCAAATGTGAAAAATTTACAGCTTTACTGTAACGTAATAATAAAAAGCGATTAAAGTGCTCTAAACTGCCGAGCAATCGTTTTGATGCCAATTTCCGTCTAGTTCCACTCAAAATCCACCACCCTCCGGTTCCCCCCAGTTCAGTGAAAATCTCCGGGTCACAGACTCTCCAGAGGGGACAACCCTATTGTTACGTCCCTTAACGACCCCCTTTTTTCCATGTAAAAATCGGGTTTACAATGAAATTGGATGTAGAAACAACAAATGTGATTATATTTCCTTTGCAAATTTTCCAGAATAACATTGTTTTCGTTGTAATGTAACAATAAAAAATGCTGTAATATTGTTGGGCTTTCCTATTCGGGTGGACAGTAAAATTTACTGTTACTTGAAGTTTTATTGCAAATCTACTGCAAGACCTCTGCGTTGAACATTATTGAATCTGTAATAACCATAATTCTATAGTTTTATTATTATTTGTCGATAAACGCTATTGTTATTTTTTATCCGGTAGGACGTGATTTCAAAACGATTTTTTGACAAGTTTTGAACTTTGAGCGAAAGCCTTTAAACTTCTAAATGAATAAAAAGAAATAAACGTGTAAGTTTGACACCCGTCAATCTTGACAGCTCATTCCACTCACACCAAAACATCGGAAAGGCCTTTCTCTCTCCCGTTCGAAAAAACGCCATAAAAATCATCCAACTACCAGCCGTCACTGACTGCACTGGCAAGCACCTTCATCAGAATGCGAAGTGCGAGCGGTCGGGTAAGTTTGTTTTTCGTTTGTGCTCCTGCTGTGTGTCGAACGCGGAGAATCCGTACGTACGGGAGTGTGTGTTCCCGACAGTGGTGTGGCAGAGTAAACCATCATTGCCGTTGAACCAAAACTGGTTTTCATTCTGTTCCGTCGCGGGTTAGGATTGGTGGATATCTCGTTAATTTTTGAACCCCAACCGGTTCGTATTGTTTTAGTGTTCCTGATCGTGGTTGTTTCTCCACGGGGAATCAGCTTTCCGTGCCAAAATCAGGATTATCAGGTGATGGTGTGAATCGGAAAATCAGTGCTTAAAGATTTTATCCCCTCCCCCGGTCACGTATTTGCTGCTGAGAAAGAAAAGTGTTGCTTGAGTGTGCGTGTGGGCGCGCTCGTCCGTACACACAATCGGTCTTTTTTCCGTTCTCTTGGTCCTCGGTGGGTGTGTTGGTGTATTTATTCGTCGAGAGATTTTCTGATTAATCAAAAAGGGAAATTTCGCTGTACCGTGCGACGGGTTGGAAAAGTTAATTTTTCGGTGTGTTTATAAAGTTGAAATGAAGGTGTTTTGTGTTTTCTAGGAGGAGTAGAATGCGCTTATATCAAACAGATAAGAATTCAATGAAGGTGCTCTTTTACTACGAGAAGAATCATTTTCATAGTTTGAATCATTTTCGCTATTCTTTCTATTTTTCGTGGCACACGGAAAAATAAGAAGTCGACAAGTTGGAAAATGTTTTTACATTTTGGAGCCGTTTCGTGTTCTAATCTAGTGGTGTTATAGTTGAGTGAAATTCATAACCCCCGAAGTACTGTTGGTGACAGTACGTACGTTTAGGAATTGTGCAGGAGTTGGACCAAGAAACCGGAATCGCGATTGATTCCGGGAGTGCTTTGGAATAAGAAGACAATACAAGTGTAAAGTTGCGAATCAAATCAGGCCTCTGCCTGGCTCTCTGTTGGTGAATAAATACTTCTCGCGTTGTGTGTTCTGCTGAAGGAAGAAAATAATATAAAAACACGCAAAACTCACACAGTTTTAATCGCCCGTGGTTGAATTATCCAACGACGACAACGACAGAAACTTCATACCGTCATCGACATCATCACTATCATCGTCATCCAAGTTAGCGCTATCATCGAGGGACGACGGCGACGACGACTACTACGATTACGTCAAAATGGCGCATCAAATGATGCCCCAGTCAGTGAACTGCTCACTTGACGATATCGATCTGAATGCATTAAAGGTAGGTATCGGAACCCGGTCCATTCCGGAGCTTGTAAGGTAACAAAAGGAACTATAATTGAACGTCATTCATCTAGCATATTGACATTCCAATATTGACAATGATTGTTTGATCGCAAATTGGTTGCTCCCCTACAAGCGATCGGTTCTATAATACGATCGACTGTCCAGTCAGAATAACGAGCAACTCCAACAGTCAGGATTCTCGAACACAATCAGAATTAAGGTGTGGTTTTTTCGCTCATATAACACACCATCGTCTGTCAGCGGATTCGACCACCGATTCGGTTTCTTCGTATTGTTAATGCCCACCAAAGAACGGATATCGCCGCTTCCGGCTTGCGGACGTCCCTATCGCAGTCAAAGGTTCCGACGTTGGTTACATCGGGTAGCAGACGACTGGCACATGATTGACCTTGAACCTGGTGCCACCGAGACCACATACCGTTCGTGGACCGTCCAAGCTCGTCGTCGGTTGCCTGTGTTCACTGCTGCCTAGCCGCTGCTTGTTGGCGATGTCTCTCGCAGGCAGTGTGGTGTTTTGGGGCAACAGCAGTTCGAGTTGGAGGTTCAGTGGCCGCCGGCCGGTATGTCATGGTTCGATGGTTATTTAATTTTTTATTGTTTTGTGGGTTCGTGGCCTGTGGCTTCTGTGTGATTTTCTGCCGTGATTGTTTGTGTGTATTTGTCGGACGAATTCAAATCAGAAACAATAAATAAAGTTTGTTTGACTGACGTCCGAGCCGAACGACGATGAGCTTGGAGTTATCTGAAGCGGAACCGTCAATCTTACTCTGAACTTTGAGCGATAGAAGAGAAATATGATGCTTGGTTTGAAGCGGAATTTTTGTTTTGTTGGGATCCCTCGGATTTCTGGATTCTTTGTAGCTAGTAGCAAAATCTGTGTTATTATAAATTATGTATATTCTCAAAAGTATATTCGTTGTTTTTCACGTGAGTCATTTTTTTCGTTTTTTTAAGGAACGTGTTTAATGGAAAATAGACAGAAAGGATGACCGGTAACAATTCATGTTTTATTGGATATACTGAGAAAAAAATATGTCCTCAAGCTGGAATCGTACCTCAAAAATGTCTGAACATGAGTATATAATTCCATCATTCTTCACCCTTTACAAAGTCACTGCGCTTAGACAACGCTTTGTATGTATGAGAGTCTGATAGCTACAAGGCAAAAAAGTTAAGATTATTTTCGAAACATCATTGGCTCCAACGAGAAAAGAGGGCCAGAATCCAACGTAAAAACTTCCTGGCCACATTTAGTCCCATCGCGGAAGACCTAAGAAAACATTGTTTTTTAAGCCAATATATGCTGATTCCTAGTTCCTGGGTTTGAGCCCTCAAGATTTGCCGAAAACTAACTTTCTACATTATGAAAACGATGTGAACTAACCAATCTAGTTTTGATTCAAGAATTGTACCACTCCACTTAACTTGATCTGGCACAACGATTTTAAAGTCAAAGAACTAAAAAGAACGAGCTCCGGTTATAATCCTTCGTAGCGTGAAATTTCCTTTGATGTTTTATTTGGTTTAACTGATAATCCAACATGAAGACATCGTTGTTCAACAACACATAAGGCTTGTTGCATCAAATAAAAAAAATATGTTAATGTAAATACTGATGATCATTTTATCATAACCATCGGCGAAATCATATATCATTAAGTTTCCTCAAGAAGCCATCGACCACAGCATTCCATAAAAGTGGTGACAGCACACCACCTTGGTGATATCCACAGACACTCAACTTCCTAATCGCAACTTGTTTTAGCGATGAGCACAGATTTTGGTTACTAAGCATTGCGTCTATCCAGTTCGTGATAAATAAAGGTGACTTCATGCCCTCGTGCTGCTTCCTAAAAGGATTCGAAATATACATTGTCAAAAGCACCTTCAATGTCAAGTAAGACTCCTAAACTTGATTGTTTTTGGGAAAATGTTTTTTCAACGCTTTAGATAACATTGTGTAACGGGAACGTAGTACACTCGACCCGCTGTTGCATGAAAAGAGTACTCGCCCAGGTTAGCACCCCGTGTGCTTTGCTCTTTTACATCTCCCATGGCCAGACACATTGCAGTTGCCGAGCTACTAATTTAAAACTAAATATGACAAGCATTAGAGCGGCCAGGCCAACTGTGCAGCGTACAAAATAAAGATGATTCAAAACTATACGCAATCAAATTATTCATTCAATGAATAATTGAATCAACGGATTATTTTGAACCTTGAATAAGGAAGAAACGTGGACAACCGTACACGACCGTTTCAATTTGATGGGGGTTTGATAAATCGTTGGGAGTGACTTTGCTAAGAGGGTTAATGTCACTGCTTTGGTTCCTGGGATGGGACAGAGGTATTAAGCCCTGTCATGGCTAATGAGCCAGGTTATAGCGCCTTTACTCGCTCTCTGAAATAATGATAGAAAAAATTTACTAAACATAAAGACAAAAACGCCTAAACAACTTAAAGCACGAAAAATATTTTCACTCATTTAATCATCTAATGAAAGGTGATTCTAATTTCAGTCCTGCGAGTTTTGATTTAATCATTATTTTGTTGGCAATACTAATAGTAGGTATGACTTTTGAGTGAAATACTACAGAAGCACGTAATCAAGTTCACGTCAAATTTTGGGAAGGATTAGATATCAATAAATATATAGTAATATTTGCATTATAAAATAATCAGAACGAGCTCACCGATAATAAATCTGGAGACTAGGAAAATCCTACTTCAAAGAGACATCCTCCTTGTTTCGATTCCTAAGGCAGTTTTGGTTATGTCACCCCTTTCATTTTGTCGGCAACTGCTGAGATGCTTTGGAAGGAACCATGTCCGGTGACGAAACACCAGAGCCGGCATATCTGTTGGAGCCGACAAATGCCAGCATAGTATTTAATAGTACCATTACCATTGCTCCTGCTGTCGCGTCGGCGTCGATTGTGACTGGATGCTCCGTGCCAATGAAGACTTTGAAGACGATATGGTAGCTCTTCGGCGAAACGACACTCAGTCTTGCACACTGCAATCGCATCGGGTCTAAGGGCGGCCCTGGGTCAGTCACCCCTCCTCCTCTGTTGCCAACAAGGTGGCAGCAGAACCAGCCACTATCACTGATAAGTCATCGAAGGTTCTCGAGGATTCACACACCGGCGACTTGACCACCGTGCTCCGGTGCTTATTCCATGTACCACTTTTAAAACCATGCTGCATTTATTCGACGGAGAATTTTTTGCTTGTGAAAAAACGCGACAGTTGAAAACTCACGTCCATCTCTCACCAGAGCCTACTCGGATCTCTTAGAGCCATTTTATATCACTAGTCTATAAACTCGAGCAGAACAAAACTTCAGAATACCAAATTCAGGAACCTTTTCAACCTTCCAATAACAAAATTCAGTACTTGGAGATATTCAATAAGGTATTGATTTGATATTTGTTATAAACACTTGAATACATAAATAATACTAAGCTCAAGCCCTTCGCGATCAGCAACGCACACCGGTACCTGCGATCGCGCAAACTTGATAACACCACGGTAATAAAATGAACGTTTTAACACAATCATTACCCTCCGTCCTTAGATACATTCAGTTAGACCAATAAAAAATAAAGCTCATATCCACGAAACAATACATGGCGACATGACCAGGAACTCTAGTGATATGGAAGAATTCACTTTCTTATAGCATCTGAGCCGAACACCAAAAAGATTAGATTCACGGTCCGCGAGCGATGATCATTCAAGAACACACGCGAATATGCGAAAGGCTAAAAGAATTTATACACGCGAAGTTGCATACATGTTGGCACACGCGACATACAAACGCACACGCGATCGAACACGCTAACGTACAAATGCTCGAGCCTTTCGCGATCGCGAAATCTCTACGCCCGCACCAAAAGACGCTTTGACTGTAAAATCGGTTGACGCTAGGTGTTTGAAGTCAACGGAAGGAACGAAAGGTTGGTGGATTGTTTACGGTGCATAATATTAGAGTTGCATTACCAGTCCAAATGCTGTTACGATATTTCTTTTGCACAAGCGAGTAAAAACATGCATCTATGATCTGCTGCTGTTAAAAGTTTTTAAACATTCTTCTTGTCATTTGCAATCGGTTTCTCCATTTGGTATTAGTAGCATCAATCGATAAAAGATAGGTGACGGCATTTTTTTCTGTGCTATCACCTGATTCGTCTTTCAATTTCTTATATCTCTCGTAATTACCGTCTTTTTAGGACCATGCATAGATGAACTGGTCAGAAAAACATCTATTCTAAAGAGCTGACACAGTCGCGACAGATATTACGAAAGCGCCCAAATAAGTTTAGCATTGTGATATCATATCTGAAACAAGCAGGTGATACTTACTGACGACAAGTATTGTATAAAGGACTACCGTGTCTCCATTTCCGTCTACAAAGTAGAGATCGACGGCGTAATCACCGACTAGTTTTAAATGCCATTTAAACGTGGCATCTGGCAAAATATTCGGCGTTTTTGTAGGAGACGAACCACTGCGACCAGTATTTAGATCTATTGTGGTAATATACGGTTACACTAAATATAACAGCTCGAAGAAGCGCTCATACAATGCTGAAGAAAACCGTCGCTGATCTTAGTAATACTAGATCAAACGAGGAGTTTTCAGCGCTTCCAGAACCACCAAAAATCTCAAGTAGTTCAACATTTCAACCAGAGATTCAACTTGGCGCAGGGCTGGGTGGGCTTTGATTGGGCACCGGCCACTTCTCTCGACACTGAGGAGACTTCAATTCTTACGGTATGACGTTCAGTTGTCTTCTCGATTTTTTTTTTATTTCGGTTTTCTTACGCGATTTTTTTTTGCGTTGTGCTAGGTAATAGGTAACTGCGTTGTGCCATCATGTCTTCTCGAAGATAATCAATTTTGGTCACTCCCAAAGATCGTGGAGTGAGCTAAATTGACTATCTACGAGAAAACAGGGGGCGGGAATGGCGATGTTGATAAATAAATTGTCTTGTACGCAGCTCACCGGGGTTGATTTCCCAACCTCGCATGTATAGCTAGTCTGTCCCATTTAAATTTCTATGAAATTTAGAAAAGGAGTGATAAAATCTGCAATGATCTGCAATATTTTTTGAAATTCCCGTGTCGCTGGATTTAAAAATGTGCGTTATTTATTTTTGTATACACCATTTATTGTGTGAATATATCTGGATAGGACTAACAGCACCGTCGTGTGGTCTTCTAGCTAGAACCTTCGTGACTTCTTGATTTTGCGCCCCATTGATTTTTACATTGGCTTCCTTTTCCAGTTCAATTTACGAACAATAATTTAGTGTGTAGCTGGAAGTGTCACGCTGATTGATTGATTTATTTTATGACTTATTCCAATTAGTTTATAAAGCAGTTCAAGATTTCAGCGCCCCTCCCAAGGTTGGCGCCCTTGCCAGGGGCCAACCACGGTCAACCGCACGCTACGGGCCTGAACGGCATAGACGCATGAACCACGAGCTAAAGAGCGAACACGAAATTATTGCGACACATTCAACAGGGCATAACTTTTTTACCATTGGGTAAAAATCAACCAAATTTTGCACACTTTCTCATTGATGTGTATTGTTTACATGCTGTCAAACTCGAAGTCGTGTTTTTCGATTCAACGAATATGGAGGTGAACCAACGCGAGTCGAGAGAACAAATTCTTTCCAAACACCTGGAATTTCCTGACCTGTCGCACCGGCACTTGAGAAAAATGTTGAACATTCACCATTCAACCGTCTCCAGAGTGTTGAAGCGGTTCCAGGAGCAGTTGACGTTGGACCACGGCAAAGGAGCTGGAAGAAAACCGGGACCGGAGAACAAAAAGACGGAGGGAAAGGTGAAGCGGATGATTAAAGCAAATCCCAACGTCTCAAGCCGTGTTTTGGCTAAAAAGATCGGCATGTCGCAGAGCTTCACGTCCAGAATGCAAAGAAGAGAGCTGTACTACATACATAGAAGGCACAGAACTTCCCAAACCGCGATGAGCGGCAACAATCGACGACTAAAACTCGGGCACGGGAGCTCTACGAGAAGATGCTGACAAAATATGGCTGCTGTGTGATGAACGACGAAACGTATATAAAAGCCGATTTTAAGCAAATTCCGGGGTTGGAGTTTTTCACCGGCAAGAGCAAGTTCTATGTGGACGACAAATTTAAGAAGAAGAAAAATGTCGAAGTTCATCTCCAAATATCTCATTTGGCAGGCCATCTGCTCTTGCGGACTGAGGAGCTTTTCGTGACAAAGGGCACAGTAAATGGCGAGATCTACAATTCTGAGTGCCTCGAGAAGCGCCTTTTGCCGTTCTTGCAGCAGCACAACGAAGCTCCACTATTTTGGCCAGATTTGGCATCATGCCACTATTCTAAAAGTGTCATGGAGTGGTATGAGGCCAATTCTGTCCATTTTGTTCCAAATGATATGAATCCGCCAAACTGTCCGGAGCTGCGCCCGATGGAGCAGTACTGGGCAACGATGAAGCGGGAACTTCGGAAGAGCAAGAAAACAGTCGATGACGAGAAGGACATGTTAAGAAAATGGAAAAAAAGCTGAGAAACTGGTACCGGATGACACTGTAAAGACTTTGATAGAGGGTATCAAGCGAAAATGCGCTCAATTTTACACTCAAGGCTCCATCGATTAACTTTTCTTTTGATTTTTGAAGTAAATATATGTATAAAACTACCCTAAAATTTTGGTTTGATTTTAAACATTATAAGAAAATTGGCATGACATTTTCGGTGTCGCAATAATTTCGTGTTCGCCTTTTACATACAGTATACAAACATCCTGATATTGGAAGGCTGATAAACAACAGCAGACTACAGTTGGCTGGACATGTAGTGCGAATGCCGGAAGAGAGACCAGCTAAAGTTATGCTCAGTACAGAACTTGGAACAGGTCGTTGACGTCAGGGTAGACCCCGCACTCGCTGGCTGTGTGCAATCGAGGAAGATGCCTTTAAGGCGGGCGTTCAAGGAGTCTGGAGAATGACGGCACGAGATCGACTAACTTGACAGCCATTCACACACTTGATCTCTGAAGATTTCCTGTCCATCTACTAACAGAACGTCCGTGGAATGAGAACGAAAACTCAGGCCTATATATATATATATATATATATATATATATATATATATATATATATATATATATATATATATATATATATATATATATATATATATATATATATATATATATATATATATATATATATATATATATATATATATATATATATATATATATATATATATATATAGATATAGATATATTTCTCACCGAAACCTGGCTACGCGATGATATATTAAATTCCGAGCTTACGACGAACTACGCTACTTATGGTTGCGATCGTAATTCTTCTATCAGCCATCTACGCCGTGGCGGTGGTGTTCTTATCGCTATAAAGAAAAATCTTGCTGCGACTGAACTAAAAATGTCTGGATGTGAATGTTTGGAACAGGTTGTCTTACGCGTTTCCCTGCCACGTCACTCGTTATTTACGCATTTATCTGAGCCCGAACAGTGATTCTGACTTGCATAACGTTCACTCTTGACAAAGCAAGCAGGTGAGACAATGTACTTGTTGGTCATTACAATCTTCCTCATCTCCGGTGCTATTTCGATTATGATCGTAAGTGCGACATGGGACCAAGAGACGACCGTCACAGAAACTTTGGTCTCTGATGGTTTTTATCAAATCTGCTCTCTTAGCAATGTGAACGAACGGGCACTCGATCTAGCCTTCGTCAACGATACGAACGTGTTCGAACTGATAGAGCCTCCGACATCTTTACTTAAGGTAAATCCTCAGCATAAGCCCTTCGTTTTAAGATTCGACGAGTGTTCTAACGACGGCGACGATTCTGATATGTACAACTAATGACGACCTCAACTTTGATTTTACTCGATGAAGTCTCATGGGTCATTGGTGCAGTCAATTGGCGTGATGGAAACCATTTGGATCAGGGAGTTTCGGCGTTCTACGAGGCTATATATGAAATTCTTCGCTGCGATGTTCCTAAAAATGTACCACTAGAAAAACAGATTATATGTATTCGTGGTGGAATGTTGAGCTTGGCCGGCTACGCAATGTACTCCGGAAGCGACATAAGCGATTCTTTCGTCACAGGACCGTCGACAACAAAGCTATTCTTCGACAAATTGCAATATAAAAAAGTCCGGAACAGTGCATTCGGTGAGTATCTCAACCAAGTTCAATGCAATCAGCGGAATAATTCCTCGACATACTGGAAGTTTATAAATAGCAGAAGACGCTCCGGGGGTATACCAGAAAATGTTTATCTTCGAGACAAATGTTCACAGTTTGCAGCCGAGTCGGTGGATAAAGATGCAGATCACTTCCGAGATGTATTTACCAGCCCTTCTGTCTACCCATCGCAAGACTACCTTGAAACATTGCCAACCTATAATATCAGCCTCCACAGTCCTAACGTAAATGATGCCGATGCACAGAGGAGTAACTAGAACAAATTCTTGGCCAATAACCAAAAAAAATTTTTTTTTCGATTTTTAAATTAGTTATATTTTTTTTACATACCTAAAAGCATACTGCATAATGTGGCAAAATAAAGAGTATGTCAAAAATTGCGAAAGAATTTTTGCATGGATGCAAAATGGTGATATTTTAAGGGGTTTTTAATCATTTTTTTGTTATGTAGGGTGATGAGCCTATTTTGGCACCATTAGGGAGAGGATCGCACTATTTTTTGAACAACTTTAAAAGAAGCCATATTATCTATAACCTTTCTCAGAATAAAGTATCAGTGTACTGTTTCTTAAACATCTATATAATGCTTATTTAGCAGAATTGCCTCAATTTTCAGCATAAATGAAAATAAATGTTCCATTCTGTGCATCTATTCCCACCTCAACGATCCAATTATCGCCTCATGGGTGTGCCAATTTCCACCTCATCGAAAAACAATCTAGTTGAAACGCAATGCCTCATATTCCATTTGCGTCGATTCTAACTAGGTATCCAGATCATGGACGCCAACGTGTGATTTGTAAAACGAATCATTCTGCTTTTTTCAGCCGATCAAAACAAACGTAAACATCACGCACATCAATGAAACTCATCAGCTGTTAGTAGAAGAGCGCCCAGAATTGCGCACGCAGAAAAAAAAAACCATTCGAAGGTTAGCAACTGGAATGACAAGTTTCACATCAGCATCACACATTGCTTTCTCCCGATCCGAATTGTATGTGCAGATGAAAATAAAATATCTGCAATCAACAATTAGTTGAATAACTTGAAGTAATTGATTACTTATACCTGGAATTGCATTAAATTATATTTACAAGTTCATGTTTTGGTTTGGCCGCACTGGTGATTCTTTTCTGTATGATGGATACAAAAAGTTGGTTTTGATTGTGGTAGTGTATCAGCAAAACATGCCAATAATAGGAACCCCCGTATTTAGTTTTATCCTATTATAACACTAGGTCTATTCTAGTGTTTGACGAGTGATTTTAAAGTGAAATTATCGTAAAAAGGTACTCCAGCTAAAATAAAGGTATGTATCAGTGAAATGTTTGGTATATTTGTGCTGGAACAACGAGATATGAGGCGGTAAATGCTGGCTCGTAAAAGTTTATTTTGCTAAGCGCCGTTGCATCCAGTTTCGGTTCACTACGTGAGTGAGGCAGATTAGTAGATATTTCAATAAGGTGATTTTGTTCTAATTAAAAGTTGGATTTAGAGGATAGTTCTAAATACATATGTGCACAACAAATAAAGAATAAAACTTGAGCTTATTTTTTCTCACCTGTTTTAGCCAAATCGATAGTGTCATTATCTCATATGCTTGGTTCGAAACCAAGGGGTACGAAATAGGGTCACAATAGGCTCTACTGCCATAATAGGCACATCACCCTATCCAGCAAAATCGCTTTCATATGATGATGACTGTGTTAAATAAGACAATATAACAAACGTAGTTGAACATAACTATTTGTATAACCTCAGCTTAAAAATAACTGAAAAAACAGTGTTGCTGTATTTTGAACCAGCTTTAAAAAAAACCTTTTTTTAAGATTTTATTCCAAATTTGAATGTGAAAAAAGTTACACGATACGGCACGATCCGGCAATGTTGCTGAAACAACATTACAAAACAAGATTCTGGCTATCTAAAAAACATTAAATCTCTTCCGATCTTGTCCGATCCACAAATTCCAAGCGATTTGAAAATATTGATATTTACACTAATTTGAGATACGCCGAAATGCTGTTGGGCCAAATACTATGTTTGGCAAATTGCATCTCTATGAATATGTGCACAGGCATTCCTTTTCTTCTTGCTTTTCCACTGACCAACTGCTCATGAAACGGGAAAAACAAATGTATTCACAAGCGTCACCTCAAAAATACTAGTATTCGGAAGGATATAGAAAATTGACCTCTGCACTGGTAGGTGGATAGATGCCAAATTCTCCCAAAAACTAGTTATTGTCTATTTTTAGTTCATATTAAGGTAAAATAACAGCAATAGCCGCAATAAATAGTTTTGGCCAGGATTCAACCCCAGTTGCTCCTCTGTGCGATGTTTTGAAAGCTTTGTCCAGCGTTGACCCGTCGAAAGGGCCAGGTCCGGATGGCATGCCCCTTTATTCATAAATCATTGTGCTCGTTCGCTTTCTGTGCCAGTAGGTATTATTTTCAAGCGCTCAATCACGGAAAATGTTTTTCCAAGTGTGTGGAAAGAAGCTGCTATATTGCCCATAAAAGTATAAAGAGTCCCGTATTGAAAAACAGGCGGTGGTCAGCTATTTCCGTCCGCGTCGCTTATCACCAATTTTTATAAAGTGATTCATCAGCAGTGCTATCTTTGAAAATGAACCACCTTGGTTATGCAACTAATTTTTTCCGCTCTTTTTTTAAATGCAAATAATTAAGCAATCTTCATTTCGTTATATTCTGAATTGCACATATTTTGTCGTATGTAATTTTAAATGTACTTTCATTTGGTGGCATTGTAAGGGAACACGTATCCGCCGGTTGATGCCAATCGAGCTAACATTTCTTTAGACTGAGCAAACTAATTTATTTGTTTGTTTAGTGTTTATTTGACCAACTAGGAAACGAATCCACTGGATTTTTAATGCGTGTGGGAAATACGCATAGTCTTGTCTGAGTGAACGACTTTTGAATTATGTATGAAGGTGGAGAATTGACAATTCGCAAGATCAATTCCAATACAATTACCAATTTGCGGCAGTCATTTCAGCACGAGGAACAATTTTTTTATGGTCATATTTAATGCTTTACTTTTAGTCCATTAACTCAGCAGTCAATTATGCTGAGCTAAGAATATGTACGTACTATTTGGAAACGGGGGGTGTTTTTTCTGTTTCGCGTCTTCATTGTAATATCGGAACGTTTACTCGAACGAGGTGGAAAATTTCAAGTTACGGGATTTCAATATGCTTGTGATTATACCAATAAGGACCATTTATAAACTCTGCCACGCTATTAGGAGGAAGAGATATGACTAATTGTGACATAAATGGGAGGGGAGCACGTCATGTGCTTTGACGCAATCAAAATAATTTGATTCGTATTAGACCAAGGGGAAAAATAACGTGGTAATATGGCAGAGAGTTAGTTAGTGTTGGGTAATCTTTGCGTGACATAATTTATGAATGTTCCACGGTTCAGCTTTCATTGGCGACAACACTCCCGACAGCCGGCTGTCCGGAGTTCAAGTTGTTTTCGATGAAACAATCTTGATAAACGATTACCCAGAGTTTAAGCGCCTAGAACATTTACGTATCCTACAGTCAATAAACTATTCAAACTTCTTATGCACGAAAGTATATTCTCAGTCGCATCGCTTGCTTGAAGCGAATCCTGACTAACAACCCACCCACTACCCAATCCGTGGTACTTATGAGAGTGTCACTGAATCGCGGCCTTCCGTTAAGTAAGTACCACATCAACACATCCTTTCTCATCCCAAGTTACGGTAAAGATGGTCGTGGCCCGCAATGGTGGCACACAGGCAAAATTCTTGCTTGGACTGGATCAATTGTTATTCCCACACAATGCTCCTCAAGTAGTCTGGCTGGAAATTAAAATCATCAGCCTGCAATCTACGAAGTATACCATGCTTATGCAACTTGGTAATCTTATTTGTGCATTGTGATCCAGTGGTGATACAGAATACAATTCAACAGATAACTCATTTTCGACAAAAATCCACATAGAACTCTTATGCTTTTATGGGCAGTATAGTTCCTACCCATAAGGCAGGAAATGCTCATAATATTGAAAACTATAGAGGGATCGCGCTTCTGAATTGTCTGGCCAAAGTTATGGAAAAGATTGTTTACAATGCGATGTACGCTGCATCTTCGCACATAATTGATGAACGTCAGCAAGGCTTTGTAAAGAAACGCTCAACCATGATGACGTACACAAGTTTTCTCGTCCCAACCGTCGAGAAGCGCCAGCAAGTTAATGCAATATATTTTGATTTCGCTAAAGTATTCGACTAGGTGCTGCACAACATTGCGGTTATGAAATTGCAGCGACTTGGATTTCCTCCGTGGGTAACCAGATGGCTACAATCTTACCTTTCTGAATGATCCGCGAATGTTAGAATCGGCAACACATGCTCAAGCGTATTTGAAACGCTAACCGGTGTCCCTCAAGGAAGTCACCTAGGGCCACTTATCTTTATATTACTCATTAACGATCTCTGCACCCGTATCAAGTCTTAAAAACAACTCTATGCTGATGATCTGAAAACTTTTCGCTCAAGTGCTTCGGGAGCTGTGCTCCAAGAGGATAAATCAATATTGAAGAGTTGTGCTCGCTGAATGGAATGTAGATCAACGTCGATAAATTTAAGGTGATAAGTTTCGAGCGCTCGACAACTTTAAGGCGCTTCGAATATACCCTTCAAGCGTGTGTCATCGATTCCTAGGCACCGTATAGTATACGGTCAGAATAATCCAGTAGATAGATGTTGCCGCAAATTTAACGAAACTTCCGAACACTTTGACTATCATATTACTAAATCTAGTTATAAGTCAGTGATTATAAACTTTTAATACTATAACAATATCGAATATAAAAATAAAATGCATTCGGTTATAATTCAGACCACCCGGATAGTTCGACCACGATATTGATGATGAGGAGGTTCGCTATTCTTTGCTGTGTACAGCCTGTAGGAAAAGAAATTAACTAAGTTCGTTGTCCTAAAAGCATTTTGCTTCGTAATATACGCAGTTAATAACTTTTTATTAGAATTTCAAAATCCGTGCTAGCATAACAACTGTGGGATTTTCAGCATCACAAAAGCTAGGAGTGGGTAACGTCCGGGTCATAACCGAAGTGTTCACGAAGGACTATTCGTTGGCGTATTATATTGTTGATATTCTTCTTGTATTTCTTTCCAACGGCTAAATTTACACATTAAGCTTAATTCCCCGGATTCAGTAAAATTTTTCTGGGAGTTTTATTAGTATTCCGACCGGCAATCCATTCAGTAAAACATTTTTTTTACCGAGTTCCCGCATAAAATATACATATAAGTATGTAATTTTCGGAAAATTTCTGCCGATTAAGGTTAAGGAACGCTGACTAGTTCAGTAATTCGAAAATTAAATTTGGCGGAATGCGAGCAAAAGTAGCATGTTTTAGTTAGGAATTTTTAACGTTCTGAAGAAGAAAAAATGTTCTACATCAACCAGTGTTTCAAAAATCACTCCAATCAGCATGCGTTGAAAAAACCATAGTTTGGCAAATCATTAAAATCCATGATTTCATCACTCATGGTTTTTTTTGGCTCCTGAGGAGTGAAAACCGCCAAGGAGTGAAAACAGGCTACTAGATTATAATTGCAGCATACAGTTTAAAAGCCCGAGCTCAATTTAGATTTTCAATTTTCATTTTATCAAGCACAAAAGCAAAACAGATCCTTGGTACAGTTCATGGCAAAAGCTTCTTTTCGATAGACCTCGAAGGTCAGCATTCAATGGTTAGCGTACTAGGCTAGGCTAAGGCCATTACAGTAATAAAGAGTACACCTGTTTTGCATCCTTCCACTATGCATTTGAACTTTTGCATTTCATCTCTTCAGCAGAAACATTTTTACACCGGATTTGAGATATGTTTGCCCGTGATTATTGTTAGAAACATATATTTGTTAAATTTATATATTTCCAGCCGATTTTGACAGATAAACAAAATTTTGAAACCATTTTTGGTATAAGTCGATTCACACTTCTGAAATCGCAGCGCTTTACATTGAAAATGATCGTTCAATAGTGGAAACTGCGTGCTTATCGTAAAAAATATGGCAGGCCCACTTCACCCTTTCCGGCGGAGTAAATCAACAAAATTGTCGAATTTGGGGGACACAGAATCCACACGTTATGCATCAAACACCACTACCTGACCAGAAAGTAACTGTTTGGGCCGGAGTGTGTTCCAAAACAATCATTGGTCCTTATTTTTGAAAGAGGGAGAAACCATCGACAACGCACGCTACCGCTGGATTTTGACGCACTTTGTCTGTCCACAAATGCAGAAAAAAGGTCTGAAAAACTTCTATTTTCAACAAGACGGGGCATCTTGCCACACCGCAATCAAGTTCTTGCAGAGCAAATTCCCAGGATGCGATGTCTCAAAAATGGTGATTTGGAATGGCCTCCTCGTTCTCCGGATTTAACAGTGCCAGACTTTTTTCTGAAGGGTTACTTAAAAAATAAAGTGTATTCTAGCAAACCTAAGTACCTTGACGAACTCAAAGCTAATATACGAGCTGAAATTGCTGCGATTATGCCCGAAATGCTGTCCAATGTCGTGCAAAATGTCCGCAAAAGAGCTGCTTTTTGTGTATCAAATGGGGGTGGTTTTTTTTTTTCATACGTTTATTTGACACGGCATTTGCAATAGCTTTTTACGCCAGTTTCTTTTTTTACATAGCACGTTACAAAAATCCTTAAGACTAATTTTAACTATACTAGTACTTTGTCTAAAACTAACACTGAAATCACTTTATTGTTTGCTTTTTTCCTTACATTGTTGTATTTCATACTGATCTAGTATTTTCGGGTGTATTTATTTACTTTTTTTCTGTTATTGTCTAAATTTAAAAACTAAATATTCTAGGACACTTTAATTGGTGAATGATTAGCCTTGGATGAGAGTATGAGGAGATGAATTTAATTAAATTTTGACAGACGCTGTTTTTAGAAAATGATAGATAAGTTCCATGTATAGAAGATCGCGATACGCCAGGATGTCTCTAACAGGAACATGGATTGGTCTTCCTCGGACTTGTAAAGAATCTACTAATTGTGATCTGGCTTCACGATATTCAGTGCAGGACCAAACAACATGCTCAATGTCATGGTAACCTTCTCCACAAGCACAATGATTACCCTCAGCGAGCCCAATACGACGGAGATGCGCATCTAAAGTATAATGATTGGACATGAGCCTAGACATCACACGGATGAAGTCCCGACTTACATTCAATCCTTTGAACCATGCCTTCGTTGATACTTTAGGGGTAATTGAGTGTAGCCATCGTCCCATATCTCCATTGACCCAAGATGTTTGCCAACTAGCAAGTGTCCTCTGTCGAGAAGCGCTATAAAATTCATTGTAAGCGATGGGTCTTTCATATATTTCACCATCTAGTGCACCAATCTTGGCTAAATTATCAGCTTTCTCATTGCCCGCAATAGAGCAATGGGCGGGGAGCCACACTAGGGTAAATTTATAACATTTTCTTGTCAGGTTACTCAGAGATTCTCGTATCTTCCCCAAAAAGAATGGATCGTGATTATCAATCCTCTTTGAGCGTAGAGCTGCAATTGTGCTGAGACTATCAGTGAGGATAAAGTAATGGTTCGGGGGTAAAGTATTAATTATTTGCAAACTATAGTGAACTGCTGCTAGTTCCGCTATATAAACAGAGGAAGGTTCTGCAAGTTTGAGAGAAATTGAAAAATTATTGTTGAAAATACCGAAACCAGTGGCCTCACTGATTCGTGACCCATCAGTGTAAAACATTTTAAGGCAGTCTATGTGTTGATATTTACTTGTGAATATTTTAGGGATCTCCCGCGAGCGTAGATGATCCGGAATTCCACGAATCTCTGCTTGCATGGACGTGTCGAAGAATAAAGTGGATTCAGGAATATCTAGTATATTGACATATGTGGGAACATACTTAGCAGGCGTTATTTCTTGTGACATGTGATTGAAATACACTGTCATGAATCTGGTTTGGGGTTGAAGCTCGACAAGTCTTTCAAAATTTTCAATTACCAGTGGGTTCATAACCTCACATCGAATAAGTAAACGAGAAAAGAGATCCCAGAATCGGTCTTTTAAAGGAAGAACTCCCGCTAGTACTTCAAGACTCATCGTATGGGTCGACTGCATGCAACCTAAGGCAATTCGTAAACAGCGATACTGTATCCGTTCCAGTTTAATAATGTGAGTGTTCGCAGCTGAACGGAAACAGATGCACCCATATTCCATTACTGAAAGTATTGTTGTTTGATACAATCTTATCATGTCACTTGGATGAGAACCCCACCATGATCCAGTTATTGTTCGCAGAAAATTTATCCTTTGTTGGCATTTCGTTATTAGATACCTAATGTGGCCTCCCCATGTGCCTTTAGAATCGAACCAAATTCCAAGGTATTTAAAAGTCAGGACTTGGGCTATCGTTCTACCAACCAACTGAAGCTGAAGCTGAGCTGGATCACGCTTCCTTGAAAAAACAACCAACTCTGTTTTCTCCGTAGAGAAATCGATGCCTAACTTCAAAGCCCAACTTGATAAATTATCCAAACTATCTTGCAGTGGTTGTTGTAAATTTAAGGCTTTTGGTCCTGTAACAGAAACCACGCCATCATCTGCAAGTTGCCTTAGAGTGCATGGGCTGACAATACAATTATCAATATCATTCACGTAAAAATTGTAGAGAAGGGGGCTTAAACAAGAACCTTGTGGGAGGCCCATGTAACTTATTCTGAATGTTGCCAAATCGCCATATGAAAAATGCATGTGCTTTTCTGACAATAAGTTGTATAAATAATTATTTAATATTGGTGAAAGACCACATTGATGTAGTTTCTCTGAGAGAACATCAATGGAAACAGAGTCGAATGCTCCTTTTATGTCTAAGAACACAGACGCCATTTGTTCTTTTTTTGCGTAAGCTAGTTGGATTTCTGACGAAAGTAGCGCCAGACAATCATTCGTTCCCTTTCCCCTCCGAAAACCAAACTGGGTATCTGATAGCAAGCCGTTCGCCTCAACCCAATTGTCGAGACGTCGAAGGATAATTTTTTCCAACAATTTCCTGATGCAGGATAACATTGCAATCGGTCGATACGAGTTATGATCGGAGGCTGGTTTTCCCGGTTTTGGAATAGCGATAACTCTCACTTGTCTCCAGTCGTGCGGGACAATGTTCTGCTCAAGAAGCTTATTGAATAAATTCAACAAGCGTCTTTTTGCTAGGTCAGGCAGATTCTTCACCAAGTTGAATTTAATTCTGTCTAGTCCCGGAGCATTATTGTTGCATGAGAGGAGTGCAATTGAGAATTCCATCATTGTCAAAGGCGAATCTATGAAATCGTTACTTGTGGGAGCATCGCGAGTGATTTTCTGCGCAGGAGCAGAATCGGGACAAATTTTCTTGGCAAAATTAAATATCCAACGATTCGAAAAATCTTCGCTTTCATTAGTCACGTTTCGATTCCTCATTCTTCTGGCTGTGTTCCAAAGAGTACTCATTGATGTTTCTCTTGACAAGCCATTAACGAAGTGTCTCCAATAACTAGATTTTTTGGCACGACGTATACTGTCAAATTTGTTTTGCAAAATGAAATAATTTTCAAAGTTCTCACGTATACCCCCTTTCTGTTTCATAATTTCTTTGTAGGCAACTTGTTTAGCTTCATATGCATCAGAGCACTCTTTGTCCCACCAAGGATTAGGGGGCCGTCTATTTATTGTCATTCCAGGATTGCATTTCGTTTGGGCTTGTTCTGCTGCTTCAATAATTAAACCCGCTAAGAATTCATATTCTTCGGTAGGGGGTAGCTCTTCTGTCGAAGCAAGAGAAGTGGAAATTAATGTTTCGTATGTTTTCCAATCAATATTTCGTGTTAAGTCATAAGGAACATTGATTGAATTCGTAAGGCCTAATTCACTGTTAATTGAAACAACGATTGGCAAATGATCGCTACCGTGAGGATCAGGTACAACCTTCCACGTGCAGTCTAACCGAAGTGATGTCGAGCACAGAGATAGATCTAATGCACTTGGACGTGCAGGAGGTCTGGGGATGCGTGTTGTTTCACCAGTATTTAAAACTGTCATATTAAATTCGTCACAAACATTGTATATCAAAGAGGATCGATTATCATTGTAGAGGGAACCCCACAATACTCCGTGCGAGTTGAAGTCTCCCAGTATCAGACGCGGAGCAGCCATGGATTCCACTACCTCAAAAATTTGACGTTGTCCAATTTGAACTTTGGGAGGTATATATATAGAAGCGATAGACATGTCTTTGCCTTTAATGTTCGTTTGGACAGCAACAGCCTCAATGCCCGCAAACAAGGGGATGTTAATTCTATAGAAAGAATAGCACTTTTTAATTCCTAGAAGCACTCCTCCATACGGGGTGTCTCGGTCTAGGCGAATAATGTTGAAATCATTTAAGTTGAAATTAATGTTTGAGGTAAGCCATGTTTCACATAGAGCAAAAGCATCGCATTTTAAATTATGCAGTAAAATTTTTAAGGAATCAATTTTAGGTATGATACTTCTGCAATTCCACTGTAAAACAGTGATGGAATCTTTCATTGGAGGATGTGAATTACCCATTGAAAGATACAATCGCTGCAAGGATGGGCCATTGAGCAATCAGCTGCTCTAAAAATGTTCTAATTGTTGGGAGGAAAGCTGAAAGTATACTCTTTAGTGGTTCAGAAATATTGAATGCTTTAAAAATCCAATCAACAATTTCAGAAAATTTCAATAATCCTACCCCCGGCTGGGGCTCAGAGGTAGTCGAAATTTTATTATTTCCAGTAATGGTGTTCTGTTTGGATTGTACGTTCCCAAAACCGGGCGGAATTGATTTCGGTTTTGAATCGGAATTTTTCGGTTTTGGGCGCAGTTTATCTATTGGTGGAGAAATTTTAAGGCCCTTTCTTGGCAGCTTGGGAAAAGAAGACTGTTTTCTTTTTCTGGAATTTCCGGGTAAAACAAATGATGTACCTTCGCACGCTCCGTCAGAGTCAGACTGTTCCGAAAATAGAGATGCGTAAGTGTTTTCTAAGAAGATGGGTTTAGGGGTAGCATTTTTCAACATTTCTGCATAGGAGCGCTTAGACCTCTCCTTCAAGGATCGTTTAATTTTATCCTCACGCAATTTATAAATGGGGCATGCAGAGAGCTCATGTGAGTTTTCTCCGCACATTAAACATTTTTCTGAATTTTCATTGCATGTATCCTCTTGATGAGAACCCCCACATTTGCCACACCGTGCCTTATTGGAACAGTAAGTGGCTGTGTGGCCAAGCTGTTTGCAATTAAGGCAATTCATTACACGAGGGATAAAAAGGCGAACAGGGAGACGAATCTTATCGATAATGACATAGTTGGGCAGCGCAGACCCAGCGAAAGTCACTCGAAATGAGTCAGACAGTCGATAAACTTTTTTATCTCCTTCGTGTGATACTGAATGCAATTGCTTGCATTCAAGTATTTTTACGTCTTTAAGTATGGTGTCTTTGAAACGACCAACCCCATGCTTAACTAAGTCATCAACAGTCAAACTCGATTCTGTGATGACCCCATCAATTTCAATTTCCTTTGAAGGAATATACGCTCTATACTCACGCGTAAAAAGCTCGCAAGAAGCAATTGCATTGGCTTGTTTGAGACTACCAACGACAATGCGTATTTTATCTTTATTGACTTTGACGATCTCTTTTACATCCGAGAATCGCGAAGTCAAATCTTTAGAAATTTGAATAATATTTAGCGCCTTTACTTTACGCCTAATAAATACAATCCATGGTCCCGTTGACGACTCTGGGTAAATTTTAATTCTAGTTGGATTTACATTTTCAGCATAAGGCTTAGGGGGAGGGTCTGGTACTCGTTCTCCCATCTCTTCATCCATTTTACCTAGCAAGAAAAACTATCACAAAAAGGAATGAAAAATATACCTGTTATACCTGTAGAACACACCTCATGTGTTACGTTGTAAACTCGGTGCCCGTTGTTTGACAATGTGACACTTGCTGTCCTTCTTCGTCGCGTTGCTTCTTCAGTAGAGAAATAGTCCTACCTGCAACACTTCAAAACTCTCTCCGATTAAGCTGCTCGTCGGTATCACCACCACAAGCGCGCTCTCTCCGTTTCCACCACCTCGGTAGACAAATGTGGCTACCTGTGGCTTGCTGCGAAAATCCCACTGTCGATGCGGCACTTTTCGGTGCCACTTGTTTTCCTTATTCGTCGTACCACTTCTGCGGTAGACAAATAGAGCAAATGGGTCTACCTGTGACGCTTCCCTCTCGTCGATTAGAATTGCCCGACGACACCAATACACTATATTTTTTTCTGTGTGTACAGGCACGATCACTGTCGATTTCTGCCACCGCGGTAGGCAAATTCGTCTACCCGCGGTTTGCTGTCAAACACCACTTGTCGAGGATGCCGTTGACCACGCCTCCGACGTATCAACTGTCGACTCACACTTAACAAACTGGTCTCTCTCTCTCCCACAATAACGCATACAGCGTCTCGCACTCCGTCACTCTCTCGAGAACAAAACCTTCCACCTGGAGGCACAACCGTCTCGGTCGGTTGCAAAAACTGTTATGGAATGGGGGTGGTGATTTAATCAACGTTATTTTCTAAACCTGGTTTATAATAAATGGCATAAAATATCCGAAAAATACTTGTTTACTTATGAAAACGGCTAAAAATGGCGGAGTTGTGCAATGTTGAAAAAGGATACATCCAGCTGGCGCACCCTGTACCTTCTGCTGGGATAATTGAGTAATTAAACATACAAATTTTGAAGACCTGTTATCAAAGTTTGTAATTAAATTCGATCTATAAGAGGCGACAGAACAAGAATCACAAACCGGAGTGGACAGGAGGAGCTAAAACCATGAGTGAAAACCTAAGAGTCAAAACCCATTTGGATTGCTTTGATTGATATACTCACTCCCAGAAACGTGGATAACAATGATTGGTTTCCACCGCTCCTTTGGAAACAGGCTCCTTGGTGTGAAATGTGTGGATTATTTGAAACACTGACATCAACACTTCGGTAATGTCCTGGACATTACCTACCCCTAGTTTTTTAACTATTTAAACAAGTTAGACATAGCAAACAAGATATCGTTAACAAGCGTTGGACGTTTTCTTTCGATTCGCGAAACAAGATTAGCAAATCGTCTAGTAGGAAAAAAGTTATTAAGGTTCAAAGTGTTCGTGATGGTTTCCTTTTTTAAAAATGTTAGAGTATGTAAGTCCTGCGCCAAAACGTAACCCGTTACCCTTTTCATCGCTGTTAGATAGAAAACGAAAATTACTTTTTATAATTTACCGCCCGTTTTCAAACTTCAACATACCCCAGCAACCCCGCGGTAATTGATTATTGCTCGGTGTTGGATTTCATCACTGATCAAACTGATCTTTTTTTTCCGGTCTATATCGATTTACATCAGCCGCGGTACGGCTGTGAGTACGTCTGTACCAAGACACTAGGCTGTCTGTTTCAATAATTTTAGATCGTTCGGGTACTTTACTTCTGCCCGCTACTCCGTCGCATCACCTCACCGGCTGAGGCCTCATCTGGCCCGTACTGGTACCACTTAGCCAACACACATCTGATTAGGATGTTTGTTTTTGTTTCAGCAAGCAAGCACCACCACCACCAGGCTGCAACTGTTGCGGTGGCGGCGGCGGCGGCGATGGTTTCTGATGGACGTTTTACTGTTTTTTCTCGCGCAACCGGCGGGCAGTCAAGCTACCTAGCACTGGCCTTCACCTAAAAATACTGTTGAATGTCTTGCGTAATGAGAAAATATTAAACTCGAGAGCTCGCTTTAAAGTTCAAACCAGGCAGCCCGCTGGGGATTCTTCCGACAATTGGTAATTAATCTATGAAACTGGTTATATAAAATGTTTCAGTATTCCGAATTTTGCTGGCAATTTGTGTCGGTAGTTTTAAAGTTTTATGGCGTCGTCGTGTTCTATTTATTTAACATAGTAGCGCAAAGCATTGATTTAAGAAAATATGCATTCGCTTTTTTTTATTATAGAAGTTTTAACCTTACGGTCATTCGCCTCTTTTCGGATTAGAGAAATCTCTTTTGGAAAAATCTCTAACCCTATGTGCAGGGTTGGGCATCGAACCCAGGTGAGCTACGTACAAGGCAATCGATTTACCAACTACGCTATGCCCGTCCCCTAGAAAAACTTCTATCACAGATTTATGGAGAATATTTAGAAAATAGGGCTTAAGTAATATTGAGAGATGCTTATGGTTTGCTTTTCCGTTATTAACTCAGCCGCTTTTACATTTATTTTTTGAATTCTTTGCCTAATAAACCAGCTAAATTCATTGTCTTTCGCTTTGTACTGAACAATTAATGGAAGGTGTCACCTTATTAATCAAAAAAAAACACCAATGCTGGTGAAGTCTTATTGAAGTCTTATCTCCAAATTTATTCTTTTCAACTCACCGGAAGTCACGCTAATGACTACCTGAACTCCGTGCATACAGTGCCTTAGAATAGTGCGACTGCCAGAAGATTAATTGGTGGCGGCGTCAAAGAACCACTCTTAAATAGCCCTTTCTCAAAGAGGTTCGATTTACAAACATGAAAAAGCGGTCTACAGCTAACATCTACTGGTACGAAGCAACAACTTAGCTATTTGAAAAACTGTGCATTATAGCTATAGAAACAAAATTAATTTTTTTTTGTTAAAATTGCGTCTCCTAAAATGTCAATTATAACAGAAAAGTAAAGTAAAAGAGATATAATAAATTATTCAATGTCAAAAAGTGAAGTCTGGCTCTACGTGACGATCTTTCGAGAAGTATGGTAGGAACGCCGGAAAAAATGCAAACTTCTCTAAAACCACAAGAATTTTCTTACATTTTTCCAGATCGACATGCGCTGTTAAGTGATGAATTTGTGAAATTAGTTATGGAATTTGCTTCGTCTCTTCAGAATTCATCACTAACTTAGTGACAGGACTAAGGACTAAGCTCCAAAAAACAGAGACACAATCTGTGTTCCTGAGCAAACCCCTAGTCAAGCGTGATGTCCCGCAATAAAAGGAGCTCATTTTAAGCCGATGAGAACTAACGAAATAAAAAAAAATGGTTTGCGACAGAAAAATAGAAACCTTTAAATAGCTGAACAGAAAAACACCAAACTACGAATTCATTTCCACGTTCACCAGAACCCTTTTCGCGTTCCTAGCGGACCTCTTTTCACACAGCAGAAGATTTTCATGAGTCATTTTTTTTTCCTACCACCGTTTGGCCTAATAAATCACAACTGGACATTGATCGGTTCGCGAATCGTTCGGAAAAGTCGGACGGGTAGAGGGACAGCCCCCCGAGAGGGGAATAGGCAATCAATCAGCCTCAATTAACGCAATTTTTCCGTTTGTTGATTCGGTTCGATTTTTTCCGGGGATATCCCAGTTGCTCTTTTTTTTTGCTCTTCGCTAGCAGCAATCTGGAATGCGCGAAAGTTTCGAAACTTTCCGTTGTTTCTAGCGCGCTTCTCGGGCTCTGATGCAAACGCGTGATGGCCTAGGTCCGTACTTGTGTTCGTTCGCGAACAGGCCAGCACGATGGCCGGGATGATGGCGGGCGGTCCGAGTGGGAGATGATTTCTGACGTCTGCTGGTTTTCGTACTTTTCGGCCAATCGTTCGTCTCAAGTGTTCTGTTTACAAAACACGAGGTAAAGAAAATACACGCGATTGGAAGGAAAATGAGCAACGATCGTAAATCAAAATAACGCCGTTTGGATTATTTTCTTAGTTTGGTCTGAGATTGTCTTAGTTGCGTGAGGAGGTCCAACGTTTTTTTTTCGTCGTTGGTCGGACAGTTTGTAACCGCCTGGCCTATTGTGGACCAGACTGAGAGAGCTTGAAGAAGGTTGCCCAATAGAGCAATATTAGTCGATGGTAATAGTCACGAGAAACCGAGTTGTCTGCCATTTCTTAGCGTGGTAAAATTCACGCGGGTGGTGCTCTATGGTGGTGCGTGATGAATCATTTATGTTTCTTATGTAACACTGGTCGTTTGTTTGTAGATTGTTATCTGGTCATAAAAGGTCGTAAGCGGCGAAAGAGTTGTCAACACTAGAGATGACGAAATATTGCGTGGTACAACAGTTCTCATTAAACATTAGCTAGGATATTAAGCTCGTGTTCCTATTGTCCGTCTAACCATTGTGCTATTATGGTCGATTTGTTTTGTCACGGCATGTTTTTATTAGTACGTTTATTTGATAGACACGAATGCGTTAGTTTGACAGTGCCTATTTCGCCTTATTGTTTTTACAAATTAAATATCTTAAATTTGGAGATCTATTAGATCTAAGAGATAAAATTTTCCTGTTATCTTAAAACTAGGAGTACAACTCGATATGAAAGAGGGGGGGGCACAGTTATCTTGAAACTAGGAAGACATGTTTGACTGTTGATTATCTAATAATAGTTGCTTCGGAAGTGGTAGGTAGAATTTCATACCGATCCGACCAATATTAAAACCTCAACAGCATGATAGCCATCATTTCCGGCGGGAAGTTTTGATGCTCCACCTACTTAACGGAAGGTAGACGACTGACCAGACTCTTCTATGGGTGTCGCGGAGTTGGTCGTTTGGAAGGGGATAAGTACTAAGATTCGCTCCAAGCAAGCGATGCGACCTGTAAAGCATGGTTTATTAGGTGGTAGTTTAGTTGGTTTTCGAGTTCACTATTACTCGAAAAAGGAAAGATCTCGAAGTAACAATTTAAATTTTTTTTAGCACGCTACAAGTGCAATCTAACTTTCATGAGTGGCTATAAAACCACCATAAAACCACTCAATTGTTATTAGGGTTTTGTTGAGTTTTAGGGTTTTTTTTAAACTCTGGGTAGCCGGCTACCGAGAGTATCCTATATTTTCTAAACAATAGCAACTTGAATTCCACACAGCCGACCGTGAGAGTAATGCCTAGAAAAGCTAATCTTATCTGCATAATGGGCCGAATCACTATTTATTGCGACAGTATTCAGACAAATTTCGTTATTCCTTCTCTAAGATATTTTTATTGGGTTGAAAACTACCGAGTGATAACATGTTGTACAGAAAAAAGTTATGATAGTTGGAGATGTTATAAATCAAGGAAAGTATTTCATATTTTCCATATCGGATTGTTTGTGAAATAAACGTATCCGAACGATAATATCGAATAGGAAGGATTGTTAACCGTATGCACGGGCTTGTTAGCAATATCGGAGCTTGAAATAAGATTCATAACCCTTTCATGCCCAACTTTTTTCTAATGCATGCAGGGTTTCGAAACTATTTTTCCTTTAAAACGGTGGGGTCAAGAACCTCGAAAAACCTTTTTTCATAAAGGTAAGTGCTTTCCTTGCAGTGCTTGAAGCTGCTCAATTTTTACCTTCCAATGCTCACTACAATTCTCCTAGAATATTTACAATAGTCCAACTGCGTGGAAAACGTAGCCAAAAATAGTCTAAATTGATAAGTTTTATCAGTTTTCACCAATATTGCAACATAACGGAGTTATATTAAAAATTCATTTTCCGTCGTCAACCTAAACGATCCCTGGCAGCACTGCTCCATCGGAGTTCAATCAGACTAATTGCAATAACTTTAGTTCTAGAGCTGATCCTTGTAACAGTTAATACTCAAATGAAAGCCAATAGTCACATTTATTAGCCTTACTTGTTTTTGTGAGCAAATCTTGCCTCAATCAAAAGTTATAGCTGATTAAAAACGTTGTTGTCCACAAACAACATGGGCATGAATGGGATAAAAAACAGACGCGGCGAATTTTCAGTACGTATTGACCCGTGATCATCGATACTAGTCAGATTTAAAGTCTTATTGGGGCTGATTTCCGAACAACTATTTATCGAGAAAAAATATTAATCGAGGGTTGTATACAAACCGAACCTACAAAAGAAAACAAGAAATAATTTTGAGCTGCCCAAAATAACCATTAACTGTACCAAAAAATTCACTCTGCAGTACGAATACACTAGAAGCTCCACGCGCGCGTCGTGTGTCCCCCTTGCCTGTCAGCATACGACCACAGATCCTAGCCGATCTTCACTAACGTTCACTCCCGCTCGAAATGAAACTGAGACAGGCTCCAATCCGTCAACCTGTCGAAGTGAACGAACTGACAGCGATTGGGGATAAAACCCGACCCAGTCTCGAGTTTAAGCAACAACGGCAAAAGGTGGTCTGTAGCCCGGTTGGCACCGCGGGGAGGTTAGGGATAGGAGTTCTGTATCAGAGGTGAATGGCGACATAGATTGGCCTCATGTTGCACGATAACATAGCTTTGCCGACCCATATCGATACACAAGACATTCTATAGAACTATGGTTGAAGATTAGGGACCATTCATAAATTACGTAACGCAAAAATTGCCCAAAATTGGCTCCCCCCTCTCCCCATGTAACAAATTGTCACAAATTTCTCCATCCCTCCTCCCCTATTACGTAATAAATTCCCAGAAAAAAAATTTTTCTTCGGTGAAAACATGTTGCGTAACAATCTAGCTAACTCCCCCTCCCTTCTCTTTTGTTTTACACTGATGGGTCACGAATCAGTGAGGCCACTGGTTTCGGTATTTTCAACAATAATTTTTCAATTTCTCTCAAACTTGCAGAACCCGCCTCTGTTTATATAGCGGAACTAGCAGCAGTTCACTATAGTTTGCAAATAATTAATACTTTACCTCCGAACCATTACTTTATCCTCACTGATAGTCTCAGCACAATTGCAGCTCTACGCTCAAAGAGGATTAGAGGATTGATAATCACGATCCATTCTTTTTGGGGAAGATACGAGAATCTCTGAGTAACCTGACAAGAAAATGTTATAAATTTACCCTAGTGTAGCTCCCCGCCCATTGCTCTATTGCGGGCAATGAGAAAGCTGATAATTTAGCCAAGATTGGTGGTGAAAGACCCATCGCTTACAATGAATTTTATAGTGCTTCTCGGCAGAGGACACTTGCTAGTTGGCAAACATCTTGGGACAATGGAGATATGGGACGATGGCTACACTCAATTATCCCTAAAGTATCAACGAAGGCATGGTTCAAAGGATTAGATGAAAGTCGGGACTTCATCCGTGTGATGTCAAGGCTCATGTCCAATCATTATACTTTAGATGCGCATCTCCGTCGTATTGGGCTCGCTGAGGGTAATCATTGTGCTTGTGGAGAGGGTTACCATGACATTGAGCATGTTGTTTGGTCCTGCACTGAATATCGTGAAGCCAGATCACAATTAGTAGATTCTTTACAAGTTCGAGGAAGACCAATCTATGTTCCTTTTAGAGACATCCTGGCGTATCGCGATCCTCTGTACATGGAACTTATCTATCACTTTCTAAAAACAGCGTCTGTCAAAATTTAAATTAATTCATCTCCTCATACTCTCATCCAAGGCTAATCATTCACCGATTAGTTTCCTAGAATATTCAGTTTTTAAATTTAGACAATAACAGAAAAAAGTCCCCCCTACGTCACAACTTGTTGTACCCCCCTAAAAGCGTTACGTAATTTATGAATGATCCCTTAAGGATATTTCTAAGAACTAGAAATGCAGACAGCACTTTTAGCAAGAAAGATCGGTGGACTCGGCAATAAGGAAGGCAAATTATTTAGGGGCATGGGAGGAAGCGCAGATACTGGAAGAAAAGGGAAAAAATATCAATCGGAAGCTAACTACCATGAAACCATAAGCCGGGACACCTGTCCCCCTTGGGCATGCAGGGAATCACATTGACCTAGGTTTCCAGGCCACAACCAGCACCATACTTCCAGTTATGCAACGTTAGGTTTCCAGACAATGCCATAGCAGGGCCAAAGGCTTCGCTGTTGGAGCCGGTTTTGCGACGACTGGCATCGGTCGCCGACGATGAGGATAGGGAACTTCTGAAAGAGAAAGGAGATCCAAACCTGTACATCAACTGACTTTGGGTCATATCCTCCGTCACGTCACTTAGTGACTAGAAGAATACTGTGAGACTAGGGCCCTTTAAGAACATGTAGAGAAGGGCCATATAGAATGCCAGAATATCCCGTACCGGAACGCTAGATGGTGCTCCTGTGGTCCAAAGGAAATCAATCAGTCAAGACCTGGCAAAACTATGCTAGGTGCACCTAGCAGCCCAGAATATATTTTCGATATCGTGATAGCCGTCACCACAAACGTAGATACCACGTAGACATCACACGACTGAAATTACGACTCACATCCATTCCCTTGAACCAAGGTTTCGTCGATAGCTCTGGGACTATCGAATGTAGCCATCCTCCTAGTTCGCCATTGCTCCATGTACTTTGGCAACTTTTGATAGTTTTCTATTTTACTGCCTAAGGAGAAAAATAAAAAAAATCTGAGCAAATTGGTCTTTCAAAAATGTCACCTTCTAGAGAACCCACCTTAGCTAAAGAGACAGTCATTGTTCCATCCCGAGAAGGGACCCAAACCAAGGTAATCTGGAAAGATTTTTTAGATAAAGCACTAAGGGATTACCTCAATGGAACTGAGGCTACTCGAAACGACGAAGAAGAAGTAATGAGTAAAGTATCGATGATCTCAAGAGTATATTGAGTAGCAGTTAGTTCTGCGGCGTAAACTGCAGCAGGGTCACTGAGTTTGTAAGATGCGGTTAGCTTCGGATTGAAGATACCAAAGCCAGCGGACCCGAGATTATAAAACGTCTTATAGCAGTCGACCTTTCGAAATTTATTATAAAAAATGTTTGGGACCACTTGCGGGCGTATGTGGTCCGGTATTCCACGAATCTCATGTTTCATGGAAGTGTCGAAGAAAATAGTAGATTCAGAGGTAGATAAGAAACGAGCACGATGGGGATTGTAAGAAGAAGGGTTAATATTCTGCGCCATGTATTCAAAGTACACAGATATACAACGGGTCTGAGAATTGATCTCGACAAGCCTCTCGAATTTTTCAACCTCCAATGGGTTCAAGATATCGCATCGAATGAGCAATCAATATGAGAGTTCTCAAAATCGAGTTTTCAGCGGTAGAATGCCCGACAGGACTTCGGGACTCATCGTATCGGTCGAGTGCATGATACAACCTAATTAGGTCTCCTGGGTGGGCACTTCAGAATGTTCAGGTTATTGTGTGAAGAAGATTAATCCTTTGTTAACATTTCTGTTTCAGATACCTAATGTGGCATCCCCAGGTGACTTTCGAGAATTAGACACCTAGATATTTTGCTGTGAAGACCCGAGCGAAAGTTTGACTCATTTATAGAAGCTGTAGTTGCACTGGTTCAGTTCACGCTCAGTTTTCCCCCTTGAGATTTCAATACCCAACTTAATGTACAAGTTGTCCAAGTAGACAAATTGTCCAAGTTACCGAGAAATTCCGCTACCAGGGAACTCTCAGTCGGAGTAGGTAGTTCACCGCCAGATAATATCCGAGTAGATCTCGATAAAGTTGGGAGCTAAATGGCTCAACGAAGCGGGTATCGGTGTCGGGAGAAATTCCTCCGTCGGAGTGAACTCATCACCGTCGGGGACTATCCTAGTAGATCGTGATAAGGCTGGGAGTTCAATGACTCGCGGAAACTGGCTAAATGACTTCTGGAATCAGCATCTAAACGGCTCATTGGGACAAGAGTAAAATGGCGACGTAATAGGTGGAGATAAGAAGCAGGAGATGAGTCGAGAGTTAAATCAAAGCTCACAGGTCAAGCAATGTTATGCCTCAAGTGATGCTCCGAGATGGAGCAGAAGAAAGAGGTGCGACGAAAGCACAACGGGTCTCCTTCTCACAAAGTAGAACTTTGATGTAGTTCTGCTGAGAAGAAGGGCGAAAAAAGAGTAAGGAGTGTTTTTAATGATTTGGCACGAAAGTGAGTCGTGGGACCCACACAGCGCCAATACACTATAGGTCAGACGCTCTCCCTGCCACTCAACAAGGAGAAAGTAGGTTGAACTGAGAAGCAAAGGACATAACAAAAGCGGAAAGAGGAGAGAAAAGTGGAGCAAAAGGGAAAAGAAACATCTTTGGCTCGCCAGAGGGCGCCAAAGGGAGAAGCAGTGCTAGTCAAAGTTAATGACGCGACGACGTATGCAGCGAAGGTCAGAGAGAATCCGAAGCTGAAGCATTCGGGTGAAAACTTGATGAGAACCAGGCGTACCCAAAAAGGTGAGATGCTCTTAGAATTGGAGGGCCTACGATTAACAGCTCGATTATGCAGCCGATTATTATCAAATCTTTGGGTGAAGAGACAGTGGTTAAGCATTTAGCCCGGAGACGGTGATTGTGTGCAAAGGATCCGGAAGAACATAGCGATGATTCGTCTATCGGTCTATCGGCTTAGCAAGTCCGATGGCCACAAGGAACTGTGCCAATCCCTGGAATAATGCGTACCGAGTCTCGATGACGAAAATGAAGGGTCCGTCTACGCCAACCGAAATGTGCCCGTGTAAGCTGAGGATAATCGTTGAGGGTCGCTTGCCGAAGCACGATCCGCAAGTAATCGACTGAAATCAAATAAAGCCGCCGGTCCGGATGGAATGCCAAACGTGGGGCTCAAAGCGTTGGTCCTAGCATACATGTTCAGAATGGTACTGCAGAAGTGTCTAGATGAAGACAACTTCTCTGAAATGTAGAAGGTACGCTCAAATGCTAGTGTTGCTGCTAGGATAGGGAAAGCCACCGGGCGATCCGGCCTCGTGTAGGCCTACATATTTGCTGGATACACTAGGAAAACTGCTTGAAAGAATCATTCTTAACAGGCTGACAATGCATGAAGCGCGAGCGCGGACTGTCCAAGATGCAGTTCGAATTCCGCAAAGGAGCATCGACAGTGGATGCAATTCGGACAGTGCTCGGGAGTGCGGAGAAAGTATCTAAACGGAAGCGATGAGGAGATCGACTCTTCTTTGTAGTCACGATAACTGTGAAGAATGCATTGTAAAGCGCCAGCGGGAACCCAACAAACAATTTAGCTGCATAATGACTTAAACAGCTCTTGTTCAGCTTATTTGCTCGGATCAAAGGCTTATCAGCTTTCGTTGTTTGTTAGGGAGCCATCGCCGCAGCGCTGCACAGAGTGAGATTCCCCGACCAGCTATGCCAGATCCTGAAGAGTTACTTCCACAGCAGAGAGTTGCTGTACGAGACGAACGAAGGGCAAAAGTCAATGTGGGTCATAGCGGGCGTTCTTCAGGGCTCCACTCTCGGTCCAACTCTTTGGAACCGTATTTAAGGTTGGGTTTTCACACTACAGCTGCCCAGGAAAGTGAAAATGATGGGTTTCGCGAACGACGTGTCACTAACAGTGATGGATGAGAGACTTGAAGAAGTGGAAGTGTCGGTGACGGAGACAATAATCGCGATCGTGAACTGGATGAACGGGGTCAAGCTGCAGATAGCTCACCACAAGACGGAAGTGCTTTTGGTTAGCAACTTCAAAGCGGTTCAGCGGATACAGATCGAAGTCGGACGACACGTGATTGTATCGAAGCGTGCACTGAAGCAGTTGAGAGTGGTAATCGACGACCGGTGGAGCTTCAACAATCACGTCGACTACGCCAGCGAAAAGTCGGCGAAGGCAACAAACGCACTAGCGAGAATCATGCCAAACGTCGGCGGTCCGAGAATCAGCACGAGTCAGTCTGCTATCTTGTGTTTTGTCATCGATACCGCAATATGGGGTTCATGCCTGGGATGCGGTGCTGAAAAGCCAGGGGAAGCGCGAAAAACTGAACAAAACGCTCCGGTTGATGGCTGTACGAGTCGCGGGAACGCGTACGGAACAGTATCGTCGGAGGCAGTATGCGTTATCGCCGAGATGATCGTCATTTTCCCCTGGCGGAGGATATCGAGTGCTACATTCGGAGGAACACCAGAAACGTGAGGAAGAGAGCGAGAGTCGATTCGATGGCGAGGTGGTAGCTGAATGGGACAATACGGAGAAGCGAAGGTGGACCTACTGGCTCATCCCAAATCTGTTGACGTGAGAATATAGAAAGCACCACTTCCATCTGACACTCATCCTGTCAGGCCACGGTTGCTTCAGGAAGTATCTTCATCGGTTCACGCATGCAACGTTGCCGTTGTTCTCAGATTGTGAGTGTCGACACTGGAGCATGTGGTCTTTGAATGTCCGAGGTTCGACGCGACACGCTGAGAGATGCTCGAAACAGGAGGGCCGGGCATCAACCCGGATAATGTCGTCTATAGAATGACAAGTAACATGAACGTGTGCAACGCTGTCAACAGAGTGGTGATGCAGATCATGACGGCCTTGTAGCGGAAATGACGTGATGAACAGTGAGTAATGATTTCGGGAGAGAAATCACCGCCGGGAAGCTCCGCCAGAAGCCTAGATTCACCGCCGGGGACTAGTCGAGTAGACTGCGATAAAGCACCGGGTACGGGTTGCCGGAGGCGCCAGTGAACCGGACACAATGCTCCACCCGGGATCGCCAGACCGACCACGGCACCGGTTTACTTGAGAGAAATATAGCGAAAACAAAGAAGAATCGGATCGGGAAAACTTCTTTCGTCGGGGATTTCTCCGTCGTCGTAAGCTAGATTCACCACCAGGGACTCGACTGAGTACACCACGACGGAATACCACCAGTCGTGGGTGGTCGGGGCACCAGCGAACCGGCGTAAGCTAGATTCACCACCGGGGACTCGACTGAGTACACCACGACGGAATACCACCAGCGAACCGGACCTGGGAAGAAGTTCCTCCAAGTATCTTCCGTAACGGTTTCCACTTCACCGTATTTTGACATGAGTTTTTTGATAGCGGCGGGATTAGTACGCAGGACCAGGTCATGTAGCTTAACTTCAATTGTGTCATTGTCTATGTATGTTAGGATACTGTACAAAATCTCCTTACACTCGACAACGTGTTTCAAGTTGTTCGGGATAGCAAATGATTCTACTTGGTCAATATTTTTGAACATAATCAGTATCTCATGACGTAGATGGTGGAATTGCACAGCATTGACTTTTGCTGTGTTGAGCAATATGTTCACCTTCAACAATTGCTTCACTTCACGAATCGATGGTGTTACCGGACATTTCCAGAAGTCAACAGCAACACAATTCAGCCGTACCGGGTAATAAACTGGCTTGGCATTGCCACTCATTGAAAAGATTTTCATGAACTAATTTGTATTCCATGTTGAAAACTAACAATATTCGATGACGGATTACGAAATTGAACTTCATGCTTTGGTAAGTCATGCATTTTGTGTTTCAAAATTGTCTCATCAGTACCGAGCCACATTTATGCTAATGGATATCAAAAAGTGCACAGTATTGATATGATTGAAAGAGGAATGTGACCCACTTTTTACGCCGTTCTGTTTTGATGTCTAGTTGTGGAAATATTTATTTCTTAAACTCAGGTCTATATTGGCTTTGTCAGCTGATCGCCATTCCTGTTTGGAGCTCAAACTTTTTTTGTGATCCAGCACCTTACCTGAGTGTTACCAGACTAGGACTGGAGTCCCAATTTTATCTTTACGTTTTTCTGGTGGGAAAAGATACTCTCGTAAGCAGCTTGTGGAAGTTTTTCGTTACATGCAGCCATTTGAGGGAATGAATGAAATCCTTACTCGTAGCGGACTAGAGTTAGACAACAAACTTCACTTCAGTGGTGTTTTTTTCATCAAAGACTTGCTGGAGATATAGGGTAGGTGCTCCTACAGTTGAGGTGTACTAATAGTTGCAGTAGTAGGTTATGTGCCTATCTAAGGTACCAACCATAACCACATTTTTTATTGGTTCATCACACTAAAATCATGCGACAATAAAAGTTTTTTGCTTGAAATTTGCTCAAATAACTATTGAAAAAATTAATAGTTGATCTAATGTACCTATAGTTGCAAGGCCCATAAGAAATCAATGGGATTTGCAACAATAGGAACCAAAATTAGCGATTGCGCCACTATTGGTACATGTGCTCCTATAGTGGTACAAGCGATTTTGAATACATAAATTGGTCAATAAACATTCTTTATATTTTTAGATCAATTCATCGATTTTTTAACAAAAGTTTTCCTTAACTATACGACTATTGGTGCATCAACCCTACTATTGACTGAAACAATATATTCTGTTGGAATTCATGTTGAGCTAAACTTAAATGTTTTGAGAATGGGGACAAATCTCTTTTGCGTTTTCCCATTTTGTACTTGTTGTAACCAGGCCCAATGAATAGTGTCATATTTCTACTGCATATTGTGTTATTTACATTCATACGTTATACTAATGAAAAAATGAAATCAAAAATTTAACTAAAGCACAAACCTTGGAGCTAGAAAAAAGACTATAGTTTCGATCAGTGAACTGTGGTTAGCACGATCGAAACAGGTACATCTGGAGAGGAAAATGACAATTTCTTGTTGGACAACACGCTAGACAAAATTAATCACATTATATACACGCGAAGTTACGTAACCTTAGCAGACGCGATCGAACCCGTTACCGTATAAACGCTCGAGCCCTTCGCGATGATACACGCGATCGCGAAGTCTCTACGCCTACATATATCGGAACCGTACAATGAATATCACATTCAGAATCACGGCCCGCTGCAATTGGCCTTAAGCAGTGTTTTAATGGGCGACATTGCCTGTTTCGTCTTCAATTGTAGTGTGTGATTCTGACGGGGAGCCCGAGAACTCTCTCGAAAGAATATGTCTATTTACATTTTATTTCTTTTATTTCGTTCCTCCTATATTGGGGATTTTTTTTTTTATTAAAAACGCTTTTCCCAAAACATCTATGAAACATTTTCCCCCGTTCCCCCTGAAAAGAGACCGTTATAATAATCCCTCAAAAAACAAACCTTACATCAACGTGATATGTCCACTGCTGCCCGGTCCCGCTTTATTTGTTCACCATATCGCCCCATCTGAATGCGATTGAAAATGGATCTCTCAATCCGTTTACCTATACACTGCCGCCTGCGATGGAGCTATATTTCAACATCACAGCTCGTTGTAGTCCATCGAAGAGCGTATGTATATGCCCAGCTGGTGGTGCGCTGTGTGACTACACCGAGGGGGACATTTGATTGTTTCATTAAAAACTGTGGAGGGGCGTGTAGGTGACGCATCACTGATGATCATGATCGACAGAACAATCCGGTGGGGTCATGTGGGAACGTGTTTCTTCCGTGAATCTCGACTCGATCGGTCAGTGGTGCAGGTATTCATTTGTTTCTGGTTTGGAGGTTTTGTCAACGGTACAATGCGTAAATGAATGACACAAAATGTGAATGTGTTATTTAATTTGAAATATTTGATCACTTCTTAAAATGTCAGTGTAAATTATCTTTCCATAAACAAGTTTTTAAAATTTATTACAGTTACTAATTTTACTGTCACTCCATTTAGATGGACGACCAATGAAATCAATCCGTGTGAAATGGAAGACTTCTCACACATGCTTTGCAGCGATTCGTCACATCCATCGTTTGTTCAAATAATGCGCTCAACTGTTCCATATTAGGTATTGATCCCCTCCTTAGTTGTGGTCTGCGATTCGAACGCGGGCCTCGACCTAGGCATTCTCGAGGAACAATCGTTCGATTGTTCGCTGTAGTCATTCGCTCGTGGGAACAAAAATTCCGAGCGGTTTAGTATGATACAAATGTTTTGTTTATCAGGTAAAATACCTAAAATTTGGAAACTTCTGATTACGCAGGGGTTTCTTTTTGAGTTTTCTTCAATCCAAAATGCCGTTTACACGAGTTTGTGGTGGCGCTACCTGCTGCTACAAGCTGTAAAGGCATATTTCTTAAAACACAATTTCTTAAATTGGGCGCATCTATAGTGGCAACAAATCTTTATCGATTCCATTAGAGTTTGGAGAATATCTTTTCACCTATTTTATTCAGTCTTGCGATATGTTAATTTCTTTTAATAAACGATATGACATTTTGTTGTAAAATATGAAATTATCGATCTTACCTCCTTCAGTTTTCCCCAAATTAATTTGATTCAATTGAAATCATTTTCGTAGTCTTATAGATTATTCAAGTATAAACGCAAAATTTTAAAAGCAATCGATTAAGCTGCTATCGGTTCGCCCGATTTGAGCCTCCAATAATACTCACATTAGAAACTGGTTCCTGAAGCAGCTATTTTGTTGTCTTCAAGTCGCAAAGTGTTATAACGCATGAGTCATAAAAATGACTTCTCCAAAAACTGCTGCAGTTGATTTCTATTAACGTATTTTCTTCTCTTTCTTTGCAGGTAAGCGAACTTGGGAGAGCTGTGGATACGTGCGAACCATATAATAATACTGATGCTTTGTGACTTTTGCGACGGTTTATAATGATATTAAGGTGCTCGAATAGTCGCCTTCGAATGAACTTCAAATGATTTAACTAATATTGATCTAATTCTGACCTGCAATACCTAACGAAATCACTTTAATATAAGGATTATCTTACCTCGTCGTTACTTTATCTCGGTATTTTATAATACTCCAGGGCAGTACTTTGAGGATCCTGTTTTTCACGTTGTTTATCAATGACTGTGAAGTTTTAAATTTTCTTGCCCAAAATTTTTCTAAAAAATGTTTGGTATAAAATCGGTGCTTTCCTCGCGTACTTTTAGAAGCTACAATTTTTACCTTCCGATATACATTGCAATTCTTCTAGTCCAGACGCAATAGTCCAATTCTCGAAAAAGGTAGTCGAGGCCAGTCTAAATTTACATGTTTGCACAGTCTTCATCCCTATTATTAATTATTATTACTCCGTCAACTGAAACTTACTCTGGCAACACTGCTCCAGCGAAAGCATTCGAGCTGAATACAATAGTTTCAGTATTACCGACAAGACTACTAAATATTAATAGTCAAACAAAAGTAAATAGCTCTAATTTTCCATCTTACTGGTTTATATGAATAAAACGATCATAAATCAATATAGCTGTTAAAAAGTAATTGTGTTTATAAACAACATGGACATGAAAGTGTTAAGCAGTTTCTGAGAATTTCGCGAATTTTTTATCCTCGTGAAGAGCTCAAAATTCCAAAATTTTATAATATTGTATTAGGGATTGTTCCAATTTAGATACAAAAATGTCTAGTGTCCAAATAAGCACTAGTTAGACTAGTCCTGAGTGAAGCAAAAAGCAAAGACAGAAGCTCTGGTTTGCTGACAAGAAAGAGAAAACGAGCTTTTGTTTTTTTTTTGCTAGGAAACCAAACGCCTGGTACTATACAATATTTGTCCCAAAAGAATAAAAATAAATTAAACAAACTTCTGCATGACGGGCAAGCCACCTAACATGAATTAAATTTGATTTTTGTGTTTTGAATTCATCTCGTCAGTAACTAGCTCCAATTTGGGACCAAGTTAGACGATGTATCTAAAATAGTTCCCATATTCTTGTCCGAAACATCACTCTGGACTAGCCAGTTGCTTTAGGCGTTCACATGTGTCGTGTGACCGCTTGGATTTAGTGTTTAACAAGTGGTAATTTGGGTAATAGATCAGAGACGTCATCTAACTTGGCCTCAAGCTGGTGCTAGTTACTGACGATATGAATTTGAAACACAAAAATTCAACTTGATTAAAGTTAGATGTTATACCCTATATGCACAAACGGATTTAATCCCATACATCCCTTTTGGAAATAAATATTGCCTTTCGGAGAGTTATTCTGAACGTGCTTGATGGCGCAAGAAAGAAAAATAAATTATCGGTTACATACCTTTTTATTTTTCAAAATATTCAAAAAAAATTATTGCTTTATCTGAAAGTACAAATTCTTGAGAATATTTTCCCAAATTTTTATAAAGATAAATAAATCGACAAATAGATCCGAGAAATAGATCGACAATTACAGCGCTTCCAAGCGCGCTTCGTCTACCAAGAGCAGTGGTAACCTGAAATTTTAAACACGATTTTCTCGAAATGTCGTTTTTCCAAAAATGGTTTTTTCCGTGGTCACGATTGCCGAAAAACCACTCAACCAATTGTCTTCAATTTTTTTTTCAATTCATCATAATTAATTTTTCTCGTACCTTAACGATTCTTTTGTTAAGCATAAATTTTTGTTTTACGGATGAGATTTTTAGTACAATTTTTAGAGCTTAAAACAGCGATTTTTTAGGAACAACGTTCCCGAATGTAGGAAAAAAATATTATTTATTCAATTAATCGTTAAGGTACGAGGAATACTCATATATTAATAAAAAATTCTGAGTTTTGGAATTTTAGTTGTTTTATTGGTCTTTAATCGTGATCACCGCAAACCTCTTAAATAAAAAAGGTGGGAAAAAACCATACCTCCGGCAATTATCAATATATTTTTATAAGCTCATACTTGTTTATTTCACTGAAAAATGTACTACCAAAATATTATAGGTTTGATGTAATGAAATCATTGCTCTATGCCTTTACGTAAATTCAAACTTTCTTGACATTTTTCGCACAAAAAGTTATGTAACCTCTTAAAGGGTTATATACAAAGTTGAAACTCAAAAAATCGGATTTTTTAATTAAATATTCTGAAAGTACATGCTTTTGAAAGCATCTATGCAAAGTTTCATCCAGATCGGAGCACTAGATTTAAAATTACAGCCATTTGTAGCGAGCTGGTTCTTCCACGAATGAAGTTAACACAAAATTTTAAACGCAATTATCTCGGATTGAAATTTTTTGAAAAGTACCGCTGCGGTGATATCTCAAAAATTATTCATCCGATCTTCATAAAATTTATTTTGAATTGTTTGTATTTACATTCTCGTGTACTTGAACGGTTCCTTTTTTAGCAAAAATTTGTTTAAAATTTGGAACACCAAAAAACTCAATTTTTTGGTCAACATGTTTTTTGCAAGAAAATTTTTTTCTATTAGAAAACCGATCCGTTCAAGTACACCACAATACATTTTTCTTCTATAATCTTTTTAGTTTTTTGAAATCAGTTGAGCGGTTCGCCTTGGAGAGCGTTCACCGCAAACCTCTGCCTAAAAAACACGCTTCGGGGGATGGGCCATAACTCCGACAACCTTGAATATTTTTTTAATTCAATTTGGTTTTTTAATCTTCGATAGTACTACCAACGAACTGTCTTTCGCTTTTTCAAATAAGCTTTGCATAAAATATTTTAAAACAATTACGAACTTAGCTCACTTTTTCGCCACAACTTACTATATAACCCCTTAAACAACGCAACCTTGCTTAATTATTATTATCATTTTTGTTACAAATAAAACCTTCAAAGGTACCAATCTGTTTAAGTAGTGGTTGGAAGTTCCTTAAAAAATGTATAAAAGCAATCACAGTATCATATTTTTAGCAGGTCTTGGATTGCGTTTTGACATCGTCTCATTACGTCTCATTTACGCTAGATCCAACACTGAAATGCGACTTGTGTTCCAAACTGAGGTCTTGCAACACAAGCAGTTCTGATTACTGATCAGTCCAGTGAAATTGAATTGTTAGCGGGCTAATGCGATATGCACAATGCAGTAATTCTTCCTAAGGTGAAAACGAAGTTAAAATCAATTTTATTTAATTTCATATTAAATTGAATAATCGATTTTCATCTAATTTTCTGTTGACATAGCATGGAGCATCGATTTTTCATAAAGACGATTTTTTTTATTTCTATTATAGAGGTTTCAACCTTAAGGTCATTCACCTCTTCTGGTTTGGAAAATCTCTTAATAAAAATCTCTAACCCTATATGAGGGGTTATGCCGGGTTGGGATTCGAACTCAGGTGAGCTACATACGAGGCAAGCGATATACCAACTACGATATGCCAGCCCCTGGAATTTTTGATTACATAAAGTTATGAAAAGTTAAATAACTCACTCCTGCGTCGATTTCTTGTTTCGCCTGAAGAACCTGCCGCAAATATGAAACAAATCGGACAATTCTAGCTATTGGATGGTTTTTCGACAATTTTCATGGAGCAAACCCACTTGCTGGCATTTTGGTCGATGGGTAGCATAACATGCATCAGATTGTCACTGAAAGTGAGAATCAAAAATATCTTTTTACTATCTACAACTTTGTCGAAGATTGCAAATTCATACAACTTTAGCGAAGTTATATAACTTTTAACGAAGCGATGTCTGAACTAACTAACTAGTACCAGTTAGTTTTAGAGTCGTCGATAGCTTTCCGCATTTTGTGTACCACGGGTTAACCCACAAATTATCCGTTACGCTCGAGACCTTCGCGATGATACAAAAAGACGAACATGCAATCGTGATCATCCATGCACAACTACGCCCAACTAAGGTTTCGCAAACACAAAAACGCCCCGATTATTTAGTAATCGCTATAGCAGTTATAAGCTGATCAACACGGTATCAAGCGCGAACATATAAACGTTCATTCCCACGCGATCGTCAAGTACTTACGCCCGCACACTCGATATCATAATCAGAATCACGGCTCGTTGGAATTGGCCTTAAGCAGTGTTTTAGTGTGTGACATTTCCCATCTCATCTGCAATTGTAGTGAGTGATTCTCACAGGGAGTCCTTCCGAGAACCAAGTGCTACAGTTCCAGTAGAATAACCCTCAAAATAATTAAAAAAAAACCTTTAATATGCCGACAGGGTACTCGTACATTGAAAAGCCCATGGCTATTAATGATCGATTTGGACGAACGCTTCTGGATTCAGCAACTCAGCCACTTTCAAGTTCTGTGGAAAAGAACTAATGCCCGGTAATCCGGATTTCATGTCCTCCATTACTGTATACGATTTGTAAACTTTACTGGAATCCTAGCAATGCAGGTATCAAAATTTTTGAATTGTCTAGGAAGACTGCTTCTTATCGTTACGGGACCTTATAAAGATTTTACTTCGGGAAGGTCACTAACAGGCCCACCGGAACCGTTTCGATGAGTTCTCTGAGGCAATTCCAACAATTTTGACATCCATATTGCTAGAATTTTAGTACTGCGATCATACCTCCCGAAATACGGATTCTTGGGGAGCAAATAAATTCCATAGTTTTGAGCTTTTCAGTTTTACGAGTACCGGGTACGGGTGTCGGCCTGTTAAGGGGTAAAACATCCAGAGGTAATTGTTCAGACCCTTGCTTACTGTATTTTTTATCTCACAAGGTTGGCTTGATGATGTTCTAAGATACCACCAAGCATCAATTTCCAGCCTAGGAAAAACATTGGACTTTAATTGATTAAAATCTGTAAAGATACTCCGTAGGAAACGTAACGGTTAGTGGAAAATTAAAACAATAAAATTTCATGAATCTATAAATAGGGATAAGCACAATCGTTTCGTCATCACTACCTACACATGGGAGAGAGCACCTCGTGTCATTGTTGCTTTTTCTTCTACTTAGCTTTATGCATCATCAAAATTATGTAAAGCTCTGCGCGATTGTTTTTAATTTCATTTTATGTGGATTATCGCTAACTGGAGAGGAAATCTTTTTAGTTTTCCCTTTATTGAATGTGTTGTGATTTTTCGGTTTCCCGTAAAAACGAAAAAAACAAATTTGTGTCAGTTACGGATTGTGGTTCTTACTGGTTGTAATATTCAAAACGATATGATCTACTGGCGCCGATTATATGTTGTGTCAACGGCGTTGTTATTTTTGCGCACAAATTACAAACATAGAAATATGCTCATGCACATTCGGTTTTATGCTTCATTTGTTGAGTCTTCCAAAAATAATAAAAGGAGTCTGAAAATAGATTTAGAAAATAGATTCCGTTTTTGACACGTTCCGTTTTTGGCATGCTCCCATTTTGGCACACTCCGATTTCGGCAACAAATGGGTTCCGTTTTTGGCAACATTTTTGTTGTACGTAATAAATCTTTGAAAAATGTGCAGTAGAAATTTTTCTCGTATCAATTGACATCACAGTTGACTTTATTTCCAAACATGGGAGTCATATTAACCCTCAAAGGCACAAATATTTTTTTTCAAATATTGTTAAAATTGTCTCATAGTTTCAATACATTACTGTGATAATTTTGAGATGTTTTTCGCAATATTGTTTTAAAACTATATTTTACACTATACGTGTCGTATTTAATGATTACAATAAGTATAGAAATGTATCATTTATGTAAAATATAACTGGTAACAGTGTAACTAGTGTCTGATGGAATCAATGTTTATAGTAAGATCCAGAGTCTGTGCACTTTAGGAGTCAAGTACAGAGGAATGCACTACACTGCATAATAAGACTAGTTCTGGAGAAAATCAATATAACCTTAGTAACACTGCGAGCCACTTTCTCTTTCGATTATTGCGGCGTCACTACAAAACTCCCAAACTTCCCAAATAGTTTGTTTTAGCTTCATTATGTCTTTGGCAAATTTGTTAGTTATTTTGGGCGATTTTTTTAAAATAAATGTAATTGGGGTGGTCCTTGTGGTTAGGGTGTTCAAAGTATCGACTGTTTAGATGTGCGAAGTTTACCTGCGCAATGCCCCAAAATATAATAACACAAATAAATTGAAGCAAGTTAGCTGAATAAACAAGATTACCAATAATGGCTAATTTGTTGATTTTTTTTTAAAGATTTGGGGTAGGGTGGCTCTTGAAAAATTGTTCAATAATTTTTAGAAAGAAGGATAACAGCTCCATTAGCGATGTCAACACTACCATGCAGTGAATTGTTTGAGTTTTGACGTCCAGTGGACCGAAGAAAAGCGATTAGAATTAAATCATACGTTACACCTCCGTAATGAGAGGCATTGTACTCGGGAAGTGCGCGAAGATTGTGCGGATTCTACTGGACGACGCACAGTGTTGTACAAAACCTCAAAATTTTATTTTGGACTTTTCATGATTTAATATTTTTTTCTGTTTGTGAACAGGTTGAATAGAGTTTTCTCAAAATATAAGGCCTTTAGGACAGGCCAAAAGATAGATTTTTTACTGACCTTCAAAGGTGAAATAGATGATCAATTCTGGAAAAAATAGTGTTCAAACCTATGTTATTCAAATGAATATATCGTTTTAGTTAAGATTCCGATTAGGGTCGAACTGATTTCATTACTAAGGTTATTCGGTGGACTTATATTTGCCCTTCAATTTGGTCGATACAAGGCTTTCTTCTCAGTCAATCTTTCTGAAGAACAAATAATAAATCGTGCATTAAATTAAAATTAGAACGGCTGTACTTTTTTAGAAACAGTTCCGAAAGATCGCTTGTCGTTCATGATTCTTGAAAATTAGTGCACTTTTATTAAATAAATGTATTGTTTTGCCCCTTTCTGCCCCGAGGTATGAAAAAAGGTGATTTTTCATGATATGTCTGAAGGAGACGCATGGTAATGTTTGATTATCCAGAGTTCACAATATAATTTATAAATGTCGCATAGCATTATCAACAATTGAAAAAATGTGAATTGTGCTAAAAATACACTACACCAATTTTTTTAAAGAATTAAATTAAAAATTCAAAACTTTAAAAAAGGCTCCATTTTTGGCACGGTCCCGGTTTTGGCAAATGAAAAAATTAAATTGTTGCCAAAAACGGAATCCTACTGTATTTCGAAAATGAGCCAACATCCGATGACAAATGAAAAAAGCCTCTCCAAAATATAGGTGTTATTTAAACAACTCCGTGTGCTACTTGTGGTGATTCAAAAAAATGTCTCACGATGCCCGCTACCCACTGATTCGAAGACGACAGATAAGCGAACGTATTTGTCCTCCAACAGAATAAATAAATACTGAAATATGACTGTTCTTGAACTTCACACGAAAATTCCTGACTAATCTTAATTCGTCGTAATTTCTATTGGGGGCATACAGAGTCAAGCAACGCCAGTTTATTTGCTTACTTGATATGACAGAGCAAACTCGAATCGAATCTGTGCAGCAGTGTAATAACTTCCCGTTTTACACACAGAAAAAATACTACACAAATACCTAGTACAGTCACAGTCGGTCAGAGGGACATGTGTGCTTATCGAGTATTTATCTCTAATGCGACAATCACGCACGCACACACACCACTCTTTGAAATGTCGTTCGCAGCTATTATCGGTGAGTTGCAGCGTGCTAGCTCAAATTCTGTGGTTCATGACATGTGAATAGGGGTACTGCGATTTGATGGAATTTGACGACTACTCTCTTTTTAGGACAACTGATAACATGGCTTTCACGATAAAGGGGGGGAGGGCAAATTTGAAGAGATATTCATCACCATGACACCATGATCGATTTGGTGAGGGAAAATGAGCAAAACGTTAGGATTAGTTTTTGAAATCATGCAATATTTTTGCCTTTGTCTATTTGTACCTTTTAGGTTAATAACAAAGCAGATAGTTAATATTCGGTCAGGGAAGTTCATTTCTTCAATATCATTTTATCTATCTCAAAATGTTCCTAAATTGCTTATGGATGTTAATGCCAGCGATTAAGAAATCTCCGCAATAAAAACACCATTAAATTGCAAATGTTTCAAATAAGTATAGTTTTCCATAGTAGTAAACTGCGCAGATATTTTCCGTGTATAATGAGAGTACACTCCGTATTCCAACACTAAAAATCAATATTTTTATTAAAATCTCATCGCTATGCTTCTATCACGAAACATACGCACAGCAGATGCTTGAACCCTTTTCAACACCCCTCATCATAGGTTCGCCTCCGAATGATACATCCTGCTGGGATCTCCAACCTAGTTAAGCTAGACGCCTGCCCGCCCGGCTGTCGGGAATCCATCCCATTTTTCTGATAATTACTACACGAACCGGTACGCACACACGCAGACAAAAAAAAACGACGACAAAAGAATCCAGCACTCGATGCATTCCGTCTGCAGCTCTAATCCTTCGGCCTGCAGTTTTATGAACGCAAAGTCTACCTAAGGGACCTTGACAATGAATGAAGTGTGATTTCCACCCCTTTTTTGTATCCCTACACACGAATGGTTGCAGCCTTTCCTGGCATCCTGTCGTCACGCAGAATAGTTGTTATCATTTGTTTGATTTATTTATTATATCCGTATGACGATCCTACTGATTTATGGTTTGTTTACTTTTGGTTACGAAAGCTACATGTTTAGGCAATTATCTCGCTCCGTTATGAAGTGAAATGAAAGATAAAGAAAGGATTCACCGCTTTTTGTTCGAATACTACTTCCGCTTCAGTATAGATTTTATCCATCCATCATAAATCTAACACAGAAATTATAATTATCCAGCGTTTTTCGGAAACCAACCATACCAGCTATGAGAAGAATCACCTGATATCGTATCAGTGGTGGGAAATTCATGAACACAATCGACCAAGTTTTCGAAAACGTTTCCCTTCTTCGATGAGAAACAGTTTTCCCAGCCTTCAGCAAAGTAGAAAGACTGCCACTTTTTTCCGTTATATCGAAACAGAAGTACGCGAGGTGGCGGAGTGGTCGCAATTTGAATTGCAAACAGCGTGACAAAACGGAAATTTCGAAAGGAGGAAGAGATTGCATTTCATTTTTGTACTTATACATACGCTTGCTGGTCGGCATCTTCGTCACGATCGCGAGCGGTGGGATTTTTCGCTCTTGTGCCGGAGGAAAAATTAAATAGTGACAGAACCAAACAATGTGCGATTCGTAGCCGCAATTGTTGCTCTTGGCTCGTAGGTAGTTAATAATAAATAGAAGCAAAAAACAACGATATGATCACGCGCTGACTCGTTTGGCATATAGTCTTCTTGTTGTCGGTTGGCCTTTTAGCTCTTTGTGTTAACAACAACAACGACCCGGACCAACCGCGGTAGCAACGAGCTTCCTCAAGACACCCAACAACCGACTGGTGGGACCCCGATAGTAGCTGAAGTAATTAGCTGGGAATAAAAGTTATGACACGATAGTGTGTAATAAAATGAAAGTTAAATTGAGTTCCTTCGTTGCGTTCGCGCTTGGTTGTGACAGCGGGGAAGGCAATGACTCAACGGAGAATTTACAAAGAAATAAAGGTAAATGATTAGTTATTGAGTTTTGAATGGGCGAGTGAAATTCCACGATAAAAAAGTAAAAGTTTTTTGAGACACTTTTTAGGTCTGCAAAGAGATAATACAATAATATAGATGCTAACAATTAAAACACGATATCATCAACAAGTTATAACTAGGAAGAACTAGAGAGTGTATTCGTTAAACATTGGACACGAATTTGCCTATAATTTTTAGAGTAAAGATAAAAAATGAAAAATTGAACGTTAACCTATAATCGTACAATGTCTATGTCTGTAGAATTTCATCAAACGTTGTAGACATTCACAATGAAAATTCTAGAACATCTCATTATCGAATCAATGAAAAAACTCGGTGTCCCTCATTCCACCTTGATATGATCGGAGATTCCAGAAAGCATCTGACAATGGAATCGAAGAAGGGAAGTTGCAAAAAATGAGATCCATACGTACGCACGTAAAAATAAGAAAGTAATGCAGTTCTACAGAATCAAAACAGCACCGAATTGGAACGATAGCTATAATGTTGATACTGAAATACGTTGTGTTGCGTTGCGTTGTGACGATGATTTTGGCGGATTGCACACTGACTTCATCATGCTCGACTGCTAATTATCTAATAAGAGTTGCTTAGGAAGTGGTAAATAAGAATTCATACCAATCCGACCCATATTAAAACCTCAACAGCATGCTCCACCTACTTAACGGAAGGTAGACGACTCATCAGGCTCTTCCATAGGTGTCGCGGAGTTGGTCATTTGGAAGGGCATAAGGTCTAGGATTCGCTCCAAGCAAGCGATACGACCTGTAAAGCATGGTTTATTAGGTAGTAGATTAGTTGGTTTTCGAGTACACGATCACTCGAAAAAGAAAAGATCTTTTTTAGTTTTTGGTTCTTTTTAAACTCTGGGTAGCCGGCTACCGAGAGTATCCTGTTTTCTAAACAAAAGCAATTTGAACTCCACACAGCCGACCGTGGGAGTATTGCCTAGGAAAGCTAATTTTAGCCGCGTAATGGACCGGATCACTATTTATTGCGACAGTATTCAAAAAAACTTCGTCGTTCCTTTTCTAAGATATATTTATTGGGTGGAAAACTACCGATTGATAACACGTTGTTATGATAGCGCGAGATGTTATAAACAAGGAAAGTATTTCCTATTTTCCATATCGGATTGCTTGTGAAATACGTATACGAACGATAATATTGAACATTGAAGGGAAATACAAAGAATTGGTAACCTGATGTACGGGCTTGTTAGCAATAACGGAACTTGAAATTAGATTCATAAAAACAGGCGTGGCGAATTTTTAGTACGTATTAACCCGTGGTCATTGATACTAGTTAGATTAAAGTTCTATTGGGGCTGATTTCCGAACAACTTAGAAAAAAATAATAATATTAGTCGAGGGTTGTATACAAACCTACAAAAGAGGAAAGAAATTTGAGCTGCCCAAAATAACCATTAACTGTACCGAAAGCTTCACTCTGCAAGACGAATACACTAGCAGTTTAACGCGCGCGTCGTTTGTCCCCTTCCCTGTCAGGATACGACTACAGATCCTAGACGATCTTCACTAATGCCACTCTCGCTCGCAACGAAACTGAAACAGGCTCCAATCCGTTAACCTGTCGAAGTGAACGAACAGACAGTGGTTGGGGATCGGGTTCTATCACCCAGTCCCGAGTTTAAGCAAAACGGCAAAAGGAGGCCTGTACCCCGGCTGGCACCGCGGGGAGGTAAGGGATAGGAGTTCTGTATCAGAGGTGAATGGCGACATAGTTTGGCCTCATGTTGCACGATAATACAGCCTTGCCAACCAATCCAAATAGGACAATTAGTTTCTATAATGTTGATACTGAAACACGTAACAAAAAATCTTTAAATCTTTATACGGCCCAGTGTTTAGGGCTATTTATAAATGTTATATTAAAAGAAACGCGGTTCTTAGTTTAGCATATATTTACATTTATTTCGTAAAAAAACTGTTTTGAAAATATACTTGCTACCGCCCGTTAGAAAACGTCAGTCTTCGTAATGTTTGATGTATTTCCAACGAGATTGATATAAAGAGAAATCGAGCTGGATCAGAAATTCAGAAAGAAATTAAGGTGGGTTACTGGTTATTACCTGATTAACAGTAAATAATCCCTGGATTCTGAGGATAAGTTGAAAAATGAGACCACAGATTACAGACGTTCATTAATTTTATTTTTTTTTCGTTTTATTTTTTTTGCGATTTTTACCATCCTTAAACCAAATTTTCGGATTAAAAATAGTTGTATTTACAAATTTGCATCACTAACTTATAGGGTCTAGAGTATTTTTTTCAAAATCGAACTAATTTTATTGTCCAAAAGGAAATCGCCGCATTTTTTTCACAAAACTTCACCAATCTGACACTTTTCGCTGCATCTCAATTAAAAGTAATAAGAAGAGTTACCAGACAGACTCCTAACAAGTAGATTTCATAAGATTGGAACATTTCTCACTTCATATTCCAGCGTTATGAACGAAACGAAAAGGTGGAAATATAGTTGCCACCGCCTTATAAAGGGTTAAACGCATTTACTTACCAAACCAAGTTGAATTGTGAAGGACGATCAAATGTACATAATAGTACAGATAACAGACATTTAGGCTAAAGCAAAATTTCTTTAAAAAACCTGTTTTAATCCACCTAGCGGTGCAATTGTGCCTTTCTCATTTCTCTATACTATGGCACGGAGGCTTTTTATGTTCAACATAATTGTGGAAATGTCCATTACATTCTTAGTACACTTTGCACTTATACACAATGGCTTGCCAGCCACGAACTTGATGAGCTACGTGTCGACGGTGAAACACTTGAAACAAAAAATATCGTACTTCATTAGCCTAATCAGCATTAGATCAATGTTATCTGCTTGCTAACTCATTTTGTCATGCGGGGGTGGGTATGTGAGGAGGGAGAAAGTCCCATGAACGAACGACTCCCCAGCTTAAATTGGTATGCTTTGTGATATAGTGGTGGTTTAAAGATGATGGGGTTGAAGGGGAGGGGTATGAGGGCTGGATGGGGTGGTGGTCTGGGTGGGTGATTTAAGGAGATTTTTAAGAGAGGGGAGTGAACAGTAGAGGGGGCGGTGTAACCCCTCTCCTTAAACCATCAACTATGCCCCTGTTAAAATCCAGAAACCTTATGCGAGTCAAAAAAATTAGGTTGACGTTTTTCAGAGTGATTGCATGCAACCTTTCTATATGAGAAAGGCAAAAATATGCCAAAATCCAAAAAAGTGAATCGTCGTCAAATTTTTTTTCGAGTTTGCATCAAATCTCAACGTTTTATGCACCTTGAAGACATTTAGCATCAAAAATAAAAATTCTATTTTTAATTTTTCCTATAGTTTATATGAGAAATTTCTGTGTGGCCGCACTCTAAAGCCCGTAATTCCGGAACCAGAATTCCGATCGATCCAAAATTCAATAGCAGCCGATGGGAAGGTTGCACCTTTCATTTGAGACTAAGTTTGGGCAAGCCATCTCTGAGAAAAATGAGTGACATTATTTGACACATACGCACATACATACACACACATACACACACATACAGACTTTCCGATCTCGACGAACTGAGTCGAATGGGATATGACACTCGGCCCTCCGGGCCGGGATTAGGTTGGCGTTTTTCAGAGTGATTCCATAACCTTTCTATATGAGAAAGGCAAAAACCTATCTAAACTTTCAATGAGCATGAGCATGATGACCGTACAATTCGTAGTTGCTATTTCGTGATTGACCAGAACAGGCAAAATTGCACAGAGAATCAACGAATGGAGCCTGGGAGTAGCTATCCATCCTCAACGGACGGCAACGTCCTTACAGTCATCGGGGAAGGAAAGGAATGTTAGTGTAGCAAATGTTGTTATGGAGACAGTGTATACCTCTGCATCTCCACGTTTGCCACGGGAAGGAGTTTTTGTTAGTGGGACGGGGTAAAGAGTTACACAAACCTTGATAAGTAATACGATCTATGCAACTCTCAGAAGTGTTATCATGTGTTTATTGCTCTGGGCAGCCGGCTGCCGAGAATTTGATAGAGTTATCGTTTATTGAATTAATTTGAATACACCCAGTTTCCAAAAAAAGCCACTTAAACTCCGGACTGCCAACAGTCGGGAGTGTAGCTTGTGTTTAATAGAATCAGACGATATGTGAACAATGTTATTATTCCTTGTTTCTTTATTCCGACAAAACACGATATTCCAAAAAGAATTCAATATTATGAAAAGCGATTACCTTCAGCGTCTCAAGAGATCTGTCGAAATAGATACGGTAATTGAAGATTTCGCAATACAAGCACTATTTATCGTATATAAAATTTGGTATTTATATAGCAAATAAAATGACAATTTCTTTCTCTGCGTACAATTGAATAAGGTACCGAGTGTTATTCGCGCGCGTTATTACTCCTCCGGAATCGCGTAAATGGCTCACGGAACTAACGTCCGCTAGTGCTTAAAGACAGTATAAAATAAGCACTACCGAAATAGCTGAAACGACCAGCTTTTTATGTCGAATATTTAATCGATGGCGCTAATTTTTACAATAAATGCTAGAACAAGATTGGAAACAATAAGAACGAAAAGAAACTATCCTGTCACCTTTTACGTCAATAGTCAAGCTAGAATATGTTTATACTCATGAAGAAATATGGTTAACATGACAATCAATAATATAGTGCATGCACTACTTCAAAGCAAATGAAAGTAATTATATTGAATACTTTAAAGTACAATTAATTTGATTTAATTTAATTGATTTATTGGACTAAAAGTAAGCCAATGAATATGACAATGTAGCATATGTTCTTCGTTCTTTGCAGCAGTCAAATTGGTAACTAGCTTCTGATTCTTCTCGCGAACTGTCAATTCTCAACCCTTACATTTGATTCAACATGCATCATTTCACTCAGGCAAGATCATACGTATTCCTCACGCACAATACCTAGTGGATTAGTTTCCTGGTTAGTCAAATAAACACTGAACAAACAAAGAAATTAGTTTGATCAGTCCAAAGAAATGTCAGCTCGATTTACACAATGTTATCAAATCAAAGAACATTTAAAACTACATTCGACAGAATATGTGCAATTCTGAATATAATAAAATGAAGACTACTTAATTATTTGCAATAAAATAAGATCGGAGAAATTAGTTGCATGACCAAGGTGGTTGCTTTTCAAAGATAGCACCTTATAAAATAGGTGATAAGGGACGTGGACGAAAATAGCTTACCTTTAAAAAAACCTCTAAACTTTTCAAATTAATAAACATTGCAAATCCGTGTTTCACTATTGCCATCGACGCAACTGTTTGCTACACGTGTTTAACAACTACACTCCAACTGCATTGTGTCGATCACTGCGCCACCTACAAACGTTTGCCAAACGTTTGATTTATGCGGAATTTCAGTAGCGAGTATTTACACACGTTTCGAATTATCTGTGATAACAGTTTATATTCTACTTCGTGACATGAAAATATACTGCAAGAAAAAATGATCAAAATTTAAGAAACGCGGACCTGGCAAGCAATTCGTAGGCGTGAAAAAATGAGCCCTCGCATCATCTCACTAGGTTATATGAACGGGACGGGATAACGACGTGAGAGAGTGATATGGTGTAGTGCAGTATTAACGCGTAACGGTAATGTGAATACAAAAGCTGAGAGATGATCTGGGAGAAATTGTCACTCGGGTGTAAAATTTAAAGCTTCTGATCTATATTATTGCAAATTGGCATATTTAGATAAGAACAATATGCTGAAGAAGCCCATCAAACAGATTTTTGTGGTAGGCTGACAAAGTCGGGTAAAAAAACTGATAAAATCGGGGGTATACTAAAACGGGTTTGATAAAATCGTATCTAAAAATAGTACGTATAATCGGAAATTCACGATTGGCAGTTTCTCACCACGTTTGTTTATGGCCTTCGAAACAAAATTTTGAATCCTTCTGCGATGGAAGAAATCCACTTTTTATGATTTTTCATGATACAGTCTTTTCTTGTAATAGATTAAAATTATCTTCCGGAATAAAGCTATTTTGAAATGCTAGTGTATTTCAACTTTGTAGGAAATCAACCAGAAATTTCATTGAAATATAGGTTTAGGGTTTCTCATGACCCTTGTTTCTGGCAATATTTATGAATATAATTAATTTAAAACTAGGGATTAGCGTACCGAAACGATAACAATTGAGTTAACTCTCTGATGCCCAATCTTTTGATGAGGAACGGGAAATACGTTTCAGAATATTTAAAACACGATTGCATGTATGTTGTCACTACTACGAAAACCTCTTCGCAACATTCCCACTTAACATACAAGTACATTGTAAGCTTATATTTAAAGCAGTATGTTGAATGAATACAACGTTGCAAGTAGAAAATTTTAGAATAACTATTTTGTGTAATTTAGTTAAAAAATTATCACGCTTAATTTTTTTAAGAATATAAATAAAAATATTAGTAAGTTGTTAACAGCTAGTATTTCACTGTAGCTGTCAAATTTTGTTGTGGCCTCAGTGGTTGTTATAGTTATTAGCAAAACTATTTGAACCCTTTCAAAGGCGGTGCTGGAATTAGATGAAGAATCCGCTACTTTCGTGAAATGGCAAAAAAAATTCTCATTCGAATTTAGGAGCTTTTTGAGACAAAGTATGTGGTATGTAGAGGGCGTGGCAGTCCGCACGGTATTGGAAATCGATTGCGTTCGGGACGAGGTTGTCGACGAATTCATATATCGTGGAACACTTCTATGGCTTACATAGTCAGCGGAAATCCCGTAGTCTACAGAGGCACATAAAACTTGTTCTATAAAAATCACTGATACTCCCTGTTGTTCTGTATGATCATGACGCATGAGCGTTGAAGGAAGCACACTATCGAGTGCTTGGTGTGTTTGAGACAAAATAAAGAATGGCACACTCGTATCTTACCAAGTGTACAAAAATGCTGACATAGAAGGGCTGATGAAATACGACAGACTACCGTAGGGTGGGCATGAAACGCGAATGCCGGTTGACAGACCAACTACATTTATGAGGTCGTCGACTTTGGGACGAGCCCCGCACTCGCTAACTGAGTGCAATCGAGTAATATGCACCAGCGGCGGGCATTTAAGACTAGATCAAGTAATCAATCCTGATTCGGAGCACCCGGATTCTTCGACCACGGTGTTTGATGATGAATCCAGTACTGGAATATGCCTCCGGAAATTCAGGCTCCTGGGAATTAGATACATCCAGTTCATTTTCACGGAATCTAAAAGTGGATGTGTTCCTGATTGCAAAATACCCAAAAGTGTCCAATTCGGCGAAAAAATTCCGTAGTTCCATTACCATGACCGACGCGATGTTTCCGATTTTGTTGAAATTTCTTTTCACTGATTCGCCAAAAAAGCAGATGACCTGACACGTCATGTGTTACTACAACCGAAACCCGTCAATATTCCTCTTGGGGAAGAGCATGCAATAGTATGCTACAGTACACAGAAAAAAATTGTTCCCAAAATCGTGAATAAAGTGCCATGAATTCTGGAACAATCACGTTTTTACGTTATTCAGGACCATGGACAAAAATCATGAGTTTTACAATTATGTTCAATTTCCCTTCAGGAGGAAAACATAATTTGTTCCGAAGCGCCATCTGGCGGGCAGATAATCCCAAACCAATATCACACAAACACGCTCCAGAACAAATGCCTACTATGTACAAATTTTGACGCAATCGGTTAAGCCGTTTGGGAGTCTATAAATCATATACATTCAAACTTTGACTTATATATATATATATATATATATATATATATATATATATATATATATATATATATATATATATATATATATATATATATATATATATATATATATATATATATATATATATATATATATATATATATATATATATATATATATATATATATATATATATATATATATATATATATATATATATATATATATATATATATATATATATATATATATATATATATATATATATATATATATATATATATATATAGAGATAGATAGATAGATAGATAGATAGATAGATAGATAGATAGATAGATAGATAGATAGATAGATAGATAGATAGATAGATAGATAGATAGATAGATAGATAGATAGATAGATAGATAGATAGATAGATAGATAGATAGATAGATAGATAGATAGATAGATAGATAGATAGATAGATAGATAG